>NC_044038.1:13279129-13451029 GCF_901765095.1 Microcaecilia unicolor
AACATGTTTGCTTGTTTTTAATGTTTTTTTTAATGGAATTGTATCACTGTATGTTTATGGTTGTATATTGCCTTGATGCCAATATATAGGAAGAACCAACTTCCCACCAAGCAGCATTTTGAAGTACACGCCAAACGTGGAAAGAAGAAAACTTTACTCCATTTGGAGTGTATATTGCCATAGTTCAGTGGTTCCTGGAGGCACCCCAGCCAGTCAGGTTTTCGGGATACCCACAATGAATATTCATGAGAGAGATTTGTATGCAGTGGTGCCACCTTTTGGAAAAGAAAAACATAAGGTGAACACAGGAAAGAGGGTTGAGGAGGGAAGGGGGGATATGCCAGTCCAGGCATGGGCGGATGGGGCCGGCATCTCATCCCTGCCTCGGGCACCTGGCAAGCTACCCAAACGTACAAACATTTTATACATGTTATTCCCGAAACTGTGGATTTTTCCCAAGTCCATTTAGTAGCGGTCTGTGGACTTGACCTTTGGGAAACCGTCCAACCCCTTTTTAAACTCTGCCAAGCTAACCGCCTTCACTACATTCTCCGGCAACGAATTCCAGAGTTTAATTACGCGTTGGGTGAAGAAAAGGTTTCTCCTATTTGTGTTTTAAATTTACTACACTGTAGTTTCATCGCATGCCCCTAGTCCTAGTCCTAGCTGGTATAAGTGCGAGCATCTACATTTTAAATGCATTGCTAACTGGTTACACTAGTGTTCTATGATGGAAGATGGGCACCTTGTTTCTCTTATAAAATAGGCTCCCAATCCTTACCCAACTTACTGAAGGTGCCTAGTTTTAGAACTGCCCCCTATACATGATGGTGTCGATTATTCAGATGGCTGTGAGTAACATTTTGCTGACCACCGCTGGCGTTATGACTGGAAATTCAGTACTGGGTTGTGTCCAGGCTTCGGCACTGACTATCTAGGTTTGCGGAGTTGGATAACAGACAGCCGGTTAGGTGTGATGTTGAGCGCTTAACCAGCTATGGTTTACCACATAAAGTTAGGACTGAGTTTTTAATGCAGTTAACCTGGCAGGTTGAGTTCTGAATATCGGTACTTAACTGGCCAAGTGCTGACTCCACCCCCAGAGAATCCTCAAAATAGTCGGTTTAGACTTTCTGTTCAGCACTAACCTGTTAAGTGGCGCTGAAAATGAATGGGTTGCCCCAAACAGGCGATTGAACCAGCCAGGAGCCGTTTCTGGCTGGTTAAAGCTGTTTAAATATCGACCTGAATGCGTATAACTTGTCTAGAGTACGTTGATTTATACAGGTGGGAAAAATATTTCTGAGTAAATTAAAGTCTAGAGACAGCATTATAGGCCAAGTGTACTTAATAAATCTAAACAAACAAAAAAAAAAAGGAACAAGATAGTAACATGGATCACCCCTTGTTAGCGTTCCCGTCCATTGTAGTAGGATTGATATCTGAAAGCTTGAGATCAACGACATTAATGGGTTTGAGTAATAACTCATCAAAGGAAGAATTCCATTATCTGTATTTTAATATACAGCTTATCCAAAAAAAAATCCTCGTGCTTCAGTGCACTTTAATTAATGTAAGGTTAGTATGCCAGATCTTATCTGTCATTAGGGAGAACCTCAACATACGGGATTGTTTCACTGTAGAAAAGTAAAGAACTCTTCCATGGTTATATGAAAAGGTCAGTTGGAGGCTCCTGACTTGGACAGAGATCAAACTAATGTTACTTAACTATCTGTCTCTCGCTTTCTCTCTGAAGAGGGGTAGGCCTACAAGCTGTTGCTCTCACCCTATCAGTGATATTACTTCAAAATATCTTGAGTGAAAAATATATGCAAAACGAGACAAAGCAACTGAATAAGAATCCGTGTACTAAGGACGTGGCAGCTGGTGAGCTTCATTATGAATCGGTGGTCTGGATACAGAGGCGTTCATTGCCGCATTTGAATTTCTTTTTTAAATAAATGGACTCCGCTTTGTTATGTCTTTAAATAATTTTGTGGTGTCGGAGTGTAAAATGTAGAGCTACAGTAGGTACCATCAAACTCGTAGTGCAAAATCCAGGGCCAGCTCAAGTCATGGGCCAAGTGAGCACCGGGCCTCAAAAGCACCAAGACCCTGTCTCGCCAGCTTCCTTGCAGTGGCTGTCTCCCTGTTGGTTAGCATCAGCATCTCCACCCCCCTGATCCACTTCTCCTCATCTCCCCCAAGTCTGCTGCTGCTCACTGAAGAAAGAAACAGCAAGTGTGGGACCTTTCAGAATCTGAGTGCACTTCAGTGCCCTGCCAGTTCCACCACCTTTTGACATATCCTTTCAGAGGGGGCAGGGCCAGCAGGGTCTTGAAAGTATACTGGAGTCTGAACATCACTGTGCTGGAGAGGAGGAGCAGCCTAGTTGTTAGTGCAGCGGACTTTGATCCTGGGGAACTGGGTTCAATTCCTACTGCAGCTCCTTGTGACGCTGGGCAAGTCACTTAACCCTCCATTGCCCCAGGTACAAATAAGTACCTGAATATATGTAAACCACTTTGAATGTAGTTGCAAAAACCACAGAAAGGCGGTATATCAAGTCCCATTTCCCTTTCCCTTATGACATCACAATATCAGAAGTGAGCCAAGTATCGGGCAATCAAGCCATTGTGACATCACTGATGAGGTTGGCTCTTATTGGTGGAATGAGTGGAGGAGTAGCCTAGTGGTTAGTGCAGCGGACTTTGATCCTGGGGAACTGGGTTCAATTCCTACTGCAGCTCCTTCTGACGCTGGGCAAGTCCCTTAACCCTCCGTTGTCCCAGGTACCTGTATCAAGTCCCATGCTCTTTCCCTTTCCCTTATTGATTGATTATTCGGTGAGTAGCAGCAGACTTGGGGGGGGGGGGGTAGAGGCAGCCTCAGACGTGATGGATGAGGGCAGTTGGTATCCCCAAAAGCAGTAATGGGGGGGGGGGGCAGTTGGCATCCCTGAAAGTGGTGGTGGAGGGAAGGTTGGGAGAGCAGATGCTGGACACGGGAAGAGATAGGACAGGGCGCAGGTGCTGGACACAGAGGTGAGGAGAGAGAGTGCAAATGCTGGATATGAGGAAAGATTGGGAGACAAAGCATGGATATTTGACACATGGGAGATGGAGAGGAGATTCTGGACATGGGAGGACATAGGGAAACAGGGAAGATACTGGACATTGGGGCATATGAAGATGAGGGGGGATGCTGAGCATGTTGAACTCTGGACAAATGAGTCAGGAGTAGCGGTTTATGGACTTGTCCTTTAGGAATCCGTCCAACCCCTTTTTAAACTCTGCCAAGCTAACCGCCTTCACCACATTCTCCGGCAATGAATTCAGAGTTTAATTATGCGTTGGGTGAAGAAACCTTTCTCTGATTTGTTTTAAATTTACTACACTGTAGTTTCATCGCATGCCCCCCTAGTCCTAGTATTTTTGGAAAGCGTGAACAGACGCTTCACATCCACCTGTTCCACTCCACTCATTATTTTATATACCTCTATCATGTCTCCCCTCAGCCGTCTCTTCTCCAAGCTGAAAAGCCCTAGCCTCCTTAGTCTTTCTTCATAGGGAAGTCGTCCCATCCCCGCTATCATTTTAGTCACCCTTCGCTGCACCTTTTCCAATTCTGCTATATCTTTCTTGAGATGCGGCGACCAGAATTGAACACAATGCTCAAGTTGCAGTCGCACCATGGAGCGATACAACGGCATTATAACATCCGCACACCTATTTTCCATACCTTTCCTAATAATACCCAACATTCTATTCGCTTTCTTAGCCGCAGCAGCACACTAAGCAGAAGGTTTCAGTGTGTTATCACGACGACACCCAGATCCCTTTCTTAGTCCGTAACTCCTAAAGTGGAACCTTGCATGATGTAGCTATAATTCGGGTTCTTTTTTCCCATATGCATCGCCTTGCACTTGCTCACATTACTCGAATGCTCCATTCTCATTATTGAACACCCCGATCTAACAGTACAGTTCATTGGTACTCACTTGAGATGATGCTCATGAAGACCCTCTTAGGAGAATCTAGCAGGAGTTATTACCTCCCTGGAACTTAAACTTGCTTAACAGTGGGGCTACATTTTCTCGGCCCACATGTCCCTTTCATTCCAGGGAGGGCGGGAATACCCACCACTGGAGCACTGGCCAGACCAATTTAAATTTAGGTTAGGGTGACTGAACGAGGCCAGTTTTTCTTAGTAAACATGGATTACTTGCAGGTTTTGCCTCAACACTGACACAACCTAATTTATGCACGTTAACTGCAGTGTTAACTGTATCATGCTTTGAAATATTGGCCTCTATGGGAGTTAATTCTCTGTCCCCTACATTTTTCTTCCCTCCAAGCAGTAAGATTTGAGGAAACCACATTCAGTCCTTGAAAGGGTTGCTAATTTTCCTTTTTCCAGGCTTCAACTATCACCTTGGTAACCGACTCGCAGGCATCCTCTCTCTAGGAGAGTGGAAGCAACTCATTCTCTGGTACTTTTCAAAGCACAGGAACAGACGTATCACATCTGATACATGTCGTGACCCTTTTTCCTCCAGCTATCATTATGCAGTGTGTTTTTTTTTCCAAGCGATTCTGTCCAATTTCTCTTTCCAAATAACGTCCCTGGTGGTTTTTCCAGCTTGTGTTATCTTGCACATCTGCTGGTGCTGTTTAGAAAATTCAGAGATTGCAAAATGCCTTTTCAGGAAACCGATGCAAAACTCAGTTGCTAACAGCTGTGTATTTTCTCTTTGTGGGCAGAGACTGATAGTTAAGGTGCATTATGGCCACTCTGCATGTTAAATTACAATAATGTATGTTAGATTACTGTAATACATGTTAATATTAGTTTCTGCAGGATGCATAATAATGATATGCAAATGCATTCAAAACACCTCATAACTATGTATCGTATTTTCGCCTCCAACTTCTCCTACATAGGCACACAGCTATGGAATGCTTTACCCAAATCCGTAAAATCAACTCAGAACTATCTTAAGTTTCAGAAAATTATTGTAGAGAGGTGTGGTAGCCGTGTTAGTCCACTTTTAGAGGTAATCAATAGAAATCAAACAAAATAAAAACATGGAAAAGAAAATAAGATGCTACCTTTTTTATTGGGCATAACTTAATACATTTCTTGATTAGCTTTCGAAGGTTGCCCTTCTTCCTCAGATCGGAAATAAGCAAATGTGCTAGCTGACAGTGTATATAAGTGAAAACATTCAAGCATTACTATGACAGTAAAATAGATACCATTGGAGATTCTACATGGAATGTTGCTACTATTGGAGATTCTACATGGAATGTTGCTATTCCACTAGCAACATTCCATGTAGAAGGCTGCGCAGGCTTCTGTTTCTGTGAGTCTGACGTCCTGCACATACGTGCAGGACGTCAGACTCGCAGAAGCCTGCGCGGCCACATTGGTGATCTGCAAGGGCCGACTTCTGCATGGAATGTTGCTACTATTGGAGATTCTACATGGAATGTTGCTACTGTTGGAGATTCTACATGGAATGTTGCTATTCCACTAGCAACATTCCATGTAGAAGCCTGCGCGGCCACATTGGTGATCTACAAGGGCCGACTTCTACATGGAATGTTGCTAGTGGAATAGCAACATTCCATGTAGAATCTATAGAAATCAAACAAAATAAAACATGGAAAAGAAAATAAGATGATACCTTTTTTTATTGGACATAACTTAATACATTTCTTGATTAGCTTTCGAAGGTTGCCCTTCTTCGTCAGATCGGAAATAAGCAAATATGGAAGATGACAGAATATATAAGTGAAACATCCATGCATACCTCCTACCCACCCCCACCCTGTTAGACTGTCAATGAAATGCTTGGATGTTTCACTTATATATTCTGTCATCTTCCATATTTGCTTATTTCCGATCTGAGGAAGAAGGGCAACCTTCGAAAGCTAATCAAGAAATGTATTAAGTTATGTCCAATAAAAAAGGTATCATCTTATTTTATTTTCCATGTTTTATTTTGCTTGATTTCTATAGATTCTACATGGAATGTTGCTATTCCACTAGCAACATTCCATGTAGAAGTCGGCCCTTGTAGATCACCAATGTGGCCGCGCAGGCTTCTGCTTCTGTGAGTCTGACGTCCTGCACGTACGTGCAGGACGTCAGACTCACAGAAACAGAAGCCTGCGCAGCCTTCTACATGGAATGTTGCTAGTGGAATAGCAACATTCCATGTAGAATCGCCAATAGTAGCAACATTCCATGTAGAATCTCCAATGGTATCTATTTTACTGTCATAGTAATGCTTGAATGTTTTCACTTATAAACACTGTCAGCTAGCACATTTGCTTATTTCCGATCTGACAAAGAAGGGCAACCTTCGAAAGCTAATCAAGAAATGTATTAAGTTATGTCCAATAAAAAAGGTATCATCTTATTTTCTTTTCCATGTTTTTATTTTGTTTGATTTCTATTGATTACCTAGAAAATTATTGAAGACTATCCTATTCAAGAAGGCTTACTTTCCAGACTCAACCTAACCTACCCATTCCTGGTTCCAACAAAATTCATGGACCTTCTTACCTTGTAACCTGGTATTATCTTCTGCTAGCTTCGTTGTCTAAACGATACCTGTTTGTTTATTACCTTTCTTTTACACTGCTTAATTGTACTTTTCTGTACTGTAGTTTTCCCTACAGTTCTATGTAAGCCACATTGAGCCTACCTCTAGTGGGAAAATGTGGGGTATACATGTATTAAATAAAAATAAAATAATCCTCCATTGTCCCAGGTAGAAAACTTAGATTGTGAGCCAACTAGATGCAGAGAAAGTGCTCGTATGTAATATGTAAACAGCTTAGGTTGTACCACAGAAAGGCGGTATATCGAGAAATTTACCACTGCCCTTTGTCACTTCCCATTCAACTGGTTCTTAGCCTAATCCATACCAAAGGTGCTTAGTTTTATAAGTCACCCAGGAGGAAATGTGTTTAAAAGCCTTGTTGAAATCTAGGGGTTCTCCAGGCCTAGCTTGGGAAACAACTCCGCTAGTTCAGCGGCATCTCTTTCTGCCTGAGTTATAAGGCTTGCAGCAACATGCCTCCCCGAGAGGCACAGCAGAAGTCTCTTGTGTCTGAAGATGAACTTGACCAGTGCTTCACAACCTAGTCCTCTGGGCACTTCCAGCCAGTCGGGTTTTCAGGATACGTACAATGAATATGCATGAGAGAGATCTTCATACCAAGAAGGCAGTGCATGCAAATCTTTCTTTCTCATGCATTTAGGGAAAGGGAAATGGAACTTGATATACCGCCTTTCTGACTGAGGTTTTTGCAACTACATTCAAAGTGGTTTACATATATTCAGGTACTTATTTTGTACCAAGCAATGGAGGGTTAAGTGACTTGCCCAGAGTCACAAAGAGCTGCAGTGGGAATTTAACCCAGTTCCCCAGAATCAGAGTCCGCTGCACTAACCACTAGGCTACTCCTCGACTAGCAACATTCCATGTAGAAACCTGCCCTTGCAGATCAGCAGTGCGGCCGCACAGGCTTCTGTTTCTGTGAGTCCGACGTCCTGCACGACGTTGGACTCACAGAAACAGAAGCCTGCGCAGCCGCGTTGCTGATCTGCAAGGGCAGGCTTCTACATGGAATGTTGGCTAGTAGAATACCAACATTCCATGTAGAATCTTAGATAGTAGCAACATTCCATCTAGAATCTCAACTAGGGAAAGGGAAATAGGACTTGATATACCACCTTTCTGAGGTTTTCGCAACTACATTCAAAGCGGTTTACATATATTCAGGTACTTTTTGTACCAGGGGCAATGGAGGGTTAAGTGGACTTGCCCAGAGTCACAGGGAGCTGCAGTGGGACTCGAACTCAGTTCCCCAGGATCAAAGTCCACTGCACCAACCACTAGGCCACTCCTCCAACTCTTTATGCAGAGAGGTCACATCTCCTATCTAAATGTTATCTGGGTTTCTTGGCTCAGATTTGAAGCAGTGGTATTTAGAAGCAGAATGCACACAACTTCCCTAGCATTCCTCCCCTCCTAGCACCACACATTGAGAATGAGGTGTCACGCAATCCTGGAAAGAAACTGCCAAACTGATCATGAGAAATTGTAAACATGGTCTTTCTTCTACCAAGATGCATTTCTAAGAGCCAGCAAATAAATATTTCTAGAGTGATTTTTCACACAATTTTACCCAAGTAAACATGGATATTCATTGTGGATATCCTGAAAGCTGACTGTCTGGATGCACCCTGACGACTGGGTTGAGAAGCCCTAGTTTAGTTCATCTTCTGACACATGAGGTTTCTGTTTTGTCTCTTTGGGAGGTATGACCTCCTGCTTACAACCCATACAGACTTGGGAAGCAGTGGCGTTCCGAGGGGCGCTGACACCCGGGGCGGATTGCCGATGCGCCCCGCCCCCCCTCCATGCAGCGCGACCCCCCCCTGGCAAAGGGACACCCGCCTCCCCGGCGAAAGAACCCCCCCCGAGTGCACGCCGCTGGGGGGGGGGGGGGGGCCGCGCGCCAGTCAGCGTCGTTGGTTTCCATGCTCCCTCTGCCCCGGAAGAGGAAGTAACCTGTTCCGGGGCAGAGGGAGCATGGAAACCAACGACGCAGATCGGCGCGCGGCACCCCCCCCCCCCCCAGCGGCGTGCACCCGGGGCGGACCGCCCCCACCGCCCTCTCCCTTGGTACGCCACTGTTGGGAAGGGACAGATGCCACACACATTATAAATAAATTCAACCCTGAATTATACAGTAAAAGGTGTGCTTATATTTGCAAAAAGGTTTTTTTCTTTTGCAGACAGCATTATTTAGCAGTACTGTATACCCAGAGGGGAGGAGAAGTACATGTCTTTGATTAAGTGAAATGCCTTTGTAAATAATTTGTGTGTTCATGTTGCAGTCATTAGGATTCATAAAATCAATTTGCCTGCAAGTAAGGTGATGTGTATCCCTTTTTGAACTTTGATTGGGGCCTGGCTGGAGTGGGCTGCAGTGGAGAGAGGGGGGGAGCATTGAGGATTGGAAAAGACGAGAGAATGTGAGGGCTGAAGGGAGAGTAAAAGAGTGGCGGGGTGCAGGGCCGCCGAGAGACTGGGCCAGGCCCGGGACAAGGTCGCCGGGCCCTCTCTCTACCCCTGGGCCCTCTGCACTGACCTTAAGCGCCTCTCCGTCTCCTTCGAAAGCGCAGCAAGCAGCGACAGACGTCTCCTTCCTTCCGTGTCCCGCCCTCGCGGAAGTTACATCAGGCGAGGACGGGACACGGAAGGAAGGAGTGGTCTGCCGCTGCTTGCTGCGCTTTTGAGCGCTTAAGGTCAGTATCAGGGAGCGACGGCGGGCGGGCCAGCCCCCCCCCCTCCTCTCAGCGGCCCTGGTGGGGTGCTGAGAAAAGAGTAAGGAGGTTGGGCCCGGAGGAGAGTTGAGAGAGATCTACATGGGAGCAAGATGATAGATGTACATGTGTCAGAAAAGAACGTCTTTCCATGTACTTCTCTCATTGTCCCTCCACCAAAATAAATTATTTAGGGAAGGTGGGTCCAGCATACAGTGCACAAGAGTTTCATGATTTACAGTACCAAATTCCCACCGGTGCCCCTGCGATTTCAAAGGGAAAACTCCAAAGGGAGCTTCCCTTACAAAATTCATTTGCAGGTCCATGAGTAAAGATACCCACAAGCCTGTTATCAAAGCACTGTTTTGGTTTTTTTTCTAATTTGCCTTATAAGAACAAAAGGAAACGCCCCTCATGCACTAGCTGTCTTGCCCCTGTACCTGCCCTTTCGCAGTGCAAGCGTGGGGACTTTGAACTGCAAAGTGGGAGGACAATTTCTTTTTTTGTTACATTTGTACCCCGCGCTTTCCCACTCATGGCAGGCTCAATGCGGCTTACATGGGGCAATGGAGGGTTAAGTGACTTGCCCAGAGTCACAAGGAGCTGCCTGTGCCTGAAGTGGGAATCGAACTCAGTTCCTCAGTTCCCCAGGACCAAAGTCCACCACCCTAACCACTAGGCCACTCCTCCACTGTTGCTACTATTTGAGATTCTACATGGAATGTTGCTATTCCAACATTCCATGTAGAAGTCAGCCCTTGCAGATCACCAATGTGGCCGCACAGGCTTCTGCTTCTGTGAGTCTGACGTCCTGCACGTACGTGCAGGACGTCAGACTCTCAGAAACAGAAGCCTGCGCAGCCTTCTACATGGAATGTTGCTAGTGGAATAGCAACATTCCATGTAGAATCTCCAATAGTAGCAACATTCCATGTAGAATCTCCAATGGTATCTATTTTATTTTTGTTACATTTGTACCCTGCGCTTTCCCACTCATGGCAGGCTCAATGCGGCTTACATGGGGCAATGGAGGGTTAAGTGACTTGCCCAGAGTCACAAGGAGCTGCCTGTGTCTCAAGTGGGAATTGAACTCAGTTCCTCAGGACCCCAGGACCAAAGTCTACCACCCTAACCACTAGGCCACTCCTCCACTGTTGCTACTATTTGACATTCTACATGGAATGGACTAGCAACATTCCATGTAGAAGTCGGCCCTTGCAGATCACCAATGTGGCCGCGCAGCCTTCTACATGGAATGTTGCTAGTGGAATAGCAACATTCCATGTAGAATCTCCAATAGTAGCAACATTCCATGTAGAATCTCCAATAGTATCTATTTTATTTTTGTTACATTTGTACCCTGTGCTTTCCCACTCATGGCAGGCTCAATGCCTGTGCCTGAAGTGGGAATGGAACTCAGTTCCTCAGTTCCCCAGGACCAAAGTCCACCACCCTAACCACTAGGCCACTCCTCCACTCCAACAAACTGTTTACTTGGGTAAAATTGTGTGAAAATCACTCTAGAAATATTTATTTGCTGGCTCGTAGAAATGCGTCTCGGTAGAAGAAAGACCATGTTTACAATTTCTCATGATCAGTTTGACAGCTTCTTTCCAGGATTGCGTGACGCCTCATTCTCAATGTGTGGTGCTAGGAGGGGGGGGGGGGGATGGTAGGGAAGTTGTGTGCATTCTGCTTCTAAATACCACTGCTTAAAATCTGAGCCAAGAACCCCAGATAACATTTACGTAGGAGACGTGACCTCTCTGAATTAAAGAGTTTCAGAAGATAAATTGTGAATGGCTATGGATATAAATCCCACCCCCAAAACAGCAAGGCAAACGATCCGCAGACACCAAAGTGGAAATAAAATAGAGAAAATCAATGGTAGATCTACACAAAATTTTATTACTCAAGTTGCAGACTAATTGTTGCCCGATACAGGCTGTGTTTCACCCAAAAGGACTGCATCAGGGGCTACGTTATAGTCTCCAAAATATACACAAAATGTTTATTAGTTGCAAACTAATATCTACCACTGATCTGCTTAATTTTATTTCCACTAAGGATATAAATCTGCATTATTTTTAATTTTTAAAGGGTTAAAACAGTAATTTATTTTATAGTTCACATTGCATATTTTATCCACAGAGGCTAAGATGATATTCTGCATGTTCTGGACAGGGGGGGGGGGGGGGGGGGGGAGGTTCAAGGCAAAGTTGTTGATTTATAACGCAAGTTGGCATTCTGCTGGTTTTGAGATAGTGATTGTATCCAATCTAGAGACAAACACAACTATTGCACAGTTAACGATATGGGACTCGGCTGAGAGGTGGTAGACAGGAAGAGACTTGTGGTAAAGGGGTGATGGAATGCTGTCTGGACCACGTCAAGGATGAGTGGGTGGGAGAGAAGAAGATTATGAAAATGGAAATTGTTTTTTCAGTTACCCGCAGGAGCAGCTATGCTGGCCTGGGAGAACTGAAACATATTAGCTTGTGAAAACGAACATAAAAAATGTAGACCTATCATGTCCACACAAACTGTCCAGTTGCACGGTCCCTTCCTCCTCCTCCTCTGTTTATCCTGTGTTAATTCAGATGTAGTCCTTGTCTCCACTTCCTCCATTAAGAGGCTATTCCATGTGTATCTTCTTGCCCTGTAGAAATATGCTGAAAGCTCATCTCTCTAAGCAAGCCTACCCAAATGCCCCAACCTAATCTCGCCAACTTCCACCCCCAATTCTGTTCTGACTTAAATACCAACCTCCCATCCTTCTCTTTCCATCTCTCCTTACCCTTTCTCCCAAATTACACTGTCCTATCCTGTCTCTACCCTCTTTTATCCTAGTCATATATTATCTACGTCAACTTATCATACACTACTAAGCCTGACTTTATTGTTTTACTACTGTTTTATTAAAATTCTATTAACTTTGTTTTTCAAATTACTATGTAAGCCGCATTGAGCCTGCATTTTGTGGGAAAGCGCGGGGTACAAATGTAATAATAATAATAATCCTTTTTTTTTTTTGTTACATTTGTACCCCGTGCTTTCCCACAAAATGCAGGCTCAATGCGGCTTACATATTGTATACAGTTACTTATTTGTACCTGGGACAATGGAGGGTTAAGTGACTTGCCCAGAGTCACAAGGAGCTGCCTGTGCCTGAAGTGGGAATCAAACTCAGTTCCTCAGTTCCCCAGGACCAAAGTCCACCACCCTAACCACTAGGCCACTCCTCCACTGTTGCTACTATTTGAGATTCTACACGGAATGTTGCTATTCCACTAGCAACGTTCCATGTAGATGTCGGCCCTTGCAGACCACCAATGTGGCCGCGCAGGCTTCTGCTTCTGTGAGTCTGACGTCCTGCACGTACGTGCAGGACGTCAGACTCTCAGAAACAGAAGCCTGCGCAGCCTTGTACATGGAATGTTGCTAGTGGAATAGCAACATTCCATGTAGAATCTCCAATAGTAGCAACATTCCATGTAGAATCTCCAATAGTATCTATTTTATTGTTGTTACATTTGTACCCTGCGCTTTCCCACTCATGGCAGGCTCAATGCGGCTTACATGGGGCAATGGAGGGGTTAAGTGACTTGCCCAGAGTCACAAGGAGCTGCCTGTGCCTGAAGTGGGAATCGAACTCAGTTTCTCAGTTCCCCAGGACCAAAGTCCATCACCCTAACCACTAGGCCACTCCTCCACTCCATTTTCTTAGGTTTCTCATGAGGTAGGTTAATAAATGGAATCACCTATAAAACGGAGGTTTTCTTCCTCATCAGCCTCTCATATTCTTCCCTTCAGGTATTTTGGCCCATTTTGCCTGAGGGCCTTGAAAATCCAAACATAGTTACTGGTAGCCAGTATAGTTTTTGTAGGAAGGATGCAATGTGGTCATGCTGCAGGCATTCTGAATTAGTTGGAGCTGATGCGGGCTCTTTTTAGTTGTTCAGCCAATGTACAGGGCATTACAGTAGTCTAGTCATGATGTTACAGCATGGACCACTGTGATGAGAGATTTCTTTTCAGTATATGCAGAGAGATTTTACTATCTGCTGCAGGCGATAGGTAATCGAAGCAGTTTTTAAAGATTGTTTGAATTTGCAGTATCAAAGTGAGTGAGTTGAGCAGTATTCCTGTTCTGAGATTTTAGGGGGTGTTCTGACTTCCCAAATGGTATTTTGAAGTCTGATACCCAGGGGCGGACTGACCATTTGAGCAACCGGGCAGTGCCGGAGGGTCCAGAGGCTCTGCCTGGATACCCAGTGCGCCACTGGTGATGTAGTGGCCTCAGCAGGGAGAAGGAGGAGGGGGGGAAATATGTTCTTTGCTGCCCGGCCTGTTGGGCTGCTTCTATTCCCCTCCTGCCTGACCAGGGGCGTAGCCAGACTTCAACGGGAGGGGGGTCCAGAGCCTGAGGTGAGGGGGCACATTTTAGCTCCCACCGCCACCACCACCAACTTTGACCCCCCCCTCCCGCCACCAACCCTCCCCCGCCGTCGCCTACCTTTGCTGGCGGGGGACCCCAACCCCCGCCAGCTGAGGTCCTCTTCGTCCTTCGTTCTGTTTCTGGGATTCTGGAATCTTGTTACTCTTTGGGATTCCAGAATCTTGCTACTCTTTGTCCTTATCTCTTATTTGGCCTGTTTGTCCTGATTAGATTGTAAACTCTTTGGGATTTCGGAATCTTGCCACTCTCTTTGGGATTCTGGAATCTTGCTACTCTTTGGGATTCTGGAATCTTGCTACACTTTGTCCTTTTCCCTGTTTGTCCTGATTAGATTGTAAGCTCTGTCGAGCAGGGACTGTCTCTTCATGTTCAAGTGTACAGCGCTGCGTATGTCTAGTAGCGCTTTAGAAATGATAAGTAGTAGAAGTCTTTGGGATTCCGGAATCTTGCCACTCTCTTTGGGATTCTGGAATCTTGCTACTCTTTGGGATTCTGGAATCTTGCTACACTTTGTCCTTTTCCCTGTTTGTCCTGATTAGATTGTAAGCTCTGTCAAGCAGGGACTGTCTCTTCATGTTCAAGTGTACAGCGCTGCGTATGTCTAGTAGAGCTTTAGAAATGATAAGTAGTAGTAGTAGAAGTCTTTGGGATTCTGGAATCTTGCCACTCTTTGGGATTCTGGAATCTTGCTACTCTTTGGGATTCTGGAATCTTGCTACACTTTGTCCTTTTCCCTGTTTGTCCTGATTAGATTGTAAGCTCTGTCAAGCAGGGACTGTCTCTTCATGTTCAAGTGTACAGCGCTGCGTACGTCTAGTAGCGCTATAGAAATAAGTAGTAGCAGTAGTAGTCTGACATCCTGCTCTGAATATTGGGAGCTAGCTATACTCCGCCCCTGGAACGCTCCCGACACAGCCAGCTACCACTTCGATGCTAACTAGTCATTTTCAGCGCCTCTGAGCGGTCTAATGCTGCTGAAAAATGACCAGGTAGCCACATTCAAGCAAGTTAACCGGTCAGCAGCTGTTCCTGGCTGGTTAACTCGCTTTGAATATTGTCCGGAAAGAAAATAGGTGCCAATATTTGCCTGTAGTATTGATGGGTGATTTTCACAGGGAAGGTATGTCTGCTTTCCCTTTGAAACTGGCGTAACTTAAGCTGTACAAGTTAGCCCTCATTAATGTCAGTGGGACCTATTTTTAAACACACATTAGGTCATTATCACAACTGGAGAAATAAACCTCATAAAGTATCTAGGTGCTACACCAAATAATTTTTTTTGTAGCTCTCTCTCTCTTGCAAAGGTTTCCATTTCAGTGCAATTGACTGGAATGAAAGGAAGTAATGTGGTGCAGGCCAGCTCCCATGATTTTCCATGAGAGGAAAAGGAAAATTAAAAATGAGAATTTTCCTCCCATAGGAAATGGGAATTATACAAAAAAAAAAAGCTGGGCTAGATTTATTTGCCGGTCGGAACTGGAGTAAATATATGTTGAGGTCGAGGCTTCGGGGAGGAAATACGTTCTCATATCTACATGCGAGTGTCAGTAGAGGCCCGGTGGTGCCAGATAAAAGAATATACACAATAAACAGACTTTACCTCCTGTGTGTGCCAAGTATCTCTTTCAAGGCCCTTGCAAATACATTTTTCAGAGTTTTGAAAGCACATCAAATGGCAGTGAAATATCCCCCTGGAGAGCTTCAAGAATTTGAATAGAGACCTAAGTTTCCCTGGACGCTAAAGTGTATGAATTAGGGGACAATAGATGTTTGAAATATATGTAGTGACATAAAACCTCTTGCAAAAATTTTTTTTTAATCTGCAGTGATCTTAGAATATAGCAACATTCACCCCTGCCAAAACGAAATAACTTAGAAATTGCAAGTTATTGTTCTGTAATTACAGGGCTTTCTTCTGGCTTCCACACGCTTCAGCTGTCCTGTTACTTCCATCTGGGCTATTGGGAAGTGGCTGTGGGAGCCTGACACTCCCTGATGGAGTTTGCAGGGAGCTGGAACAAGGGTAGGCAGACGGCAAATATTTTCTTTGAGTTCTAAACCCCAAATTACGCAGAAAATAACATATTTTAAAAGTTGCTGTCTTCTTTTGAGTGTATATGTGCATGGGTAACATTTAAAAGTTGCTGTCTTCTTTTGAGTGTGTATGGCACTTTATGTGCATGGGTAACATTGCTTCCTGCTGGATGTTTTATGTTAATTAAACGGAGGAATGTCTTTATTTTATATTCCTCAAAAATTGGTCAGTTGTAGTCAGTGCATTTTTTTTCTAGCAAAAAAGGGGCCGGTACTCAAATACTTATTGTCTATCCCCCTGCAGTCGTTCTGTAATCCGTTGCAGCTTTAAATCTACGGAAGCCTCCAACGCCAAGGATACCTCTGCTGCTACCTCTGCAGCCCACGCGGAGCTCACCGTCGGAGGACTCCCGCTACTGGCGTCCGCCATCTTGGGCTCGAGTATCCGGCTTCTCGTCCCCTCCTTCTTCCCCGATTTCGCTGCCATCCGCCTCTTTAGTACGCGTTCCGTCAGCGCTAATGTTAGCTCGATGTCTCCCCTGTATTCAGGTTGAATCACCGATTTATCAGACGCGTTTTGCCGCTGTAATAACTCAGGCAAGGAGGGAGCTCTGCACGACGACAGCCACCTTCTAGCCGTGCATCACGTGACCATTTCCCTTGGCCACCTTTAAATCTAGACTGAAAGCCCACCTCTTTAACATTGCTTTTGACTCGTAACCACTTGTAACCACCTGCCTCCACCTACCCTCCTCCTTCCTGTACACAATAATTGATTTGATTTGCTTACTTTATTTTTTGTCTATTAGATGGTAAGCTCTTTGAGCAGGGACTGTCTTTCTTCTATGTTTGTGCAGCGCTGCGTATGCCTTGTAGCGCTATAGAAATGCTAAATAGTAGTAGTAGTAGTGTGGTGATCACTGAGGGACCCACCCCACAATAGCCAGGCCCTCTACAACCAGTCACAGAATCTCTGACAAGGAAGGATTGATGTGTAGAGCCTGAGCTCTTTCATTAAAACTCGGGGATTATGGGTCAATTTTGGCAAACAATGGAAAAGGCGCCGGTACTCAGTACCCCCTCAAAAAAAAGCCCTGGTTGTAGTAATGGTACTATTAAATCTTAGAGAGCCATCTTAGGGTGAGGCCCACAGTTAGGAATAGGATGGGTGGGCCTTTCAGAACTCCCCACCCCCGCCTGTAGCCAGGATTTGAACCCACCCTCTGGATTACAAGACCGGTGCTTTAACCACTCGGCCACAACTCTACTTACTTTGGATGTCCCTCCCTTACTTCCAGGTCTCTCAGCTGAGTGAAGCACGGCCAAAAAGGACGTTCTTATTATTCCGGGGTTGAATGATGTCCAAAAAAGAGCTTGCAGCATCGGAACCTGTTTGATTTTTTTTTTTTTTTAAATATTTATTTATTTGTTGCATTTGTATCCCACCTTATCCCACCTCTTTGCAGGCTCAAAGTGGCTTACAATACATCATGAGTAGTGGAGGAATGTTAGTAAATAAACATTTAGTATTGCAAAGTCTTGGTCAGCATGATGATAATTAAAACAAAGTTATAATATACAAGCAGATATAGTGGAACAGTTCTAAACATAGATGGGCGAGTTGTGCATATTCACATTGGTTGATCTTTGTGGTACGCTTTATTAAAGAGATGGGTCTTCAGTAATACGCGGAAGTTTGTTCTTTCGTAGATCGATTTCAAGCTGCGCGGCAGTGCATTCCATAACTGTGTGCTCAGGTAGGTAAAGTTTGACGCATGCATTAGTTTGCATTTCATTCCTTTGCAGCTGGGGAAGTGCAGATCAAGGAATGTGCGGGATGATCTTTTGGCATTCCTAGGTGGCAGGTCTATCAGGTCAGACATATAAGCTGGTGCGTCTCCATGGATGATTTTGTGAACTAGTGAGCATATTTTGAACGCGATGCGTTCCTTAAGTGGGAGCCAGTGTAGTTTTTCTCGTAGAGGCTTGGCACTTTCAAAATTTGGTTTGCCAAATATGAGTCTAGCTGCAGTGTTCTGGGCTGTCTGTAGTTTCTTGTTTTATTTGTTTATATATTGTTTGATTATAGTGAAGAACGTCCATAAAGGACGCTCCTGACGAGCCCTTGGGCGGTTTTTCGGGTGTAGAACGGCCATAATGGCCGTCCATTACGAGCACTTGGCCGTTTTTGCCCCCCCCCCCCGATTTTTTTTTTCTTTTACATTTTAATAATTTTTCCATTCCCGCGCAGCCCCAACGAGAGGTACAGACCTCTCGTTAGATTTTCCAGCGTTTTTCAGCGTTAAGGCAATCGGAAAAAGGTTAGTGCATCTCATTACAATAGGGTTTCTACACAATTTGCTCATCTGCATTCCGTTTTCGTTAGCTGCTACTGTCATCGGGGAAAAAAGTGTTTAGTGCATGCCAGGGTTTACTACTTGCTCGTTAAGGGCTCCTTAAGTTTAGTGCATTTTACTGTGAGTTAGGGAAGGATTGGAGGCAGCCCTAATGAATTATTCCACTGCTGAACTGATAACAATTTGAAGCTGTTTAGGTCCTGGGAGAGTCGTTTGCTAGAACAGCTCCAAGTAGTAAAGTGTTTCTCAGATGATATCAAAATAACTTTTGGATTAGACAAGTGTGCAGAAGCAATCTTCTATAATGGGGAAAAAACACACTGAAAACATTTCTCATGAGACTGTAGCAAAAACAAACAAAAAAAGAGCTTGAGCAGGAAAGGGTATATAAATACCAACGTGGTTAGAAGGTGCAGCAATGCAACTCAAATTTATCCAAAAACACGATCAAAGAATATTAGAGAAGACTGAATTGATATAGCACAGAATAAGATACAAGCTAGAGATCAGCTTGCAATCCCAGTGCTTTCATACAGCTTTGGAATTTTTTTTTTTTTTGTTACATTTGTACCCTGCGCTTTCCCACTCATGGCAGGCTCAATGCGGCTTACATGGGGCAATGGAGGGTTAAGTGACTTGCCCAGAGTCACAAGGAGCTGCCTGTGCCTGAAGTGGGAATCGAACTCAGTTCCCCAGGACCAAAGTCCACCACCCTAACCACTAGGCCACTCCTGAGGATTGACCTCAAAATCGTTAAACTGGGGTGAATCTCTTCATAAAGGCAGTTAATAAATCCCAATACGTAAATAAATTAAGGTAAAGATCTTGAAAGTTCCTCCATATCCCAAGGGCTTGGCCAGACACCCAATTTTGGGTGGGCCTGGACCCAAGGTGGGTGGGCAGAAGAACGCCTTGTCCCGCAAGTGATTTAGTCTTTCCCTCTCCTGCCTGCAAGCCATATGGTCCCTCAAACATCCTTCCTCCCCTGCATCCCTTTTTAATTAGCAGATTTTCACGGGCAGCGAGCAGCAACTAATACATACTGCTCACGTTGGCCCCACAGCCTTCTTTCTGATGATGCAACTTCCTGTTTCCACATAGGTTGGTATATATCAGAGGGAAGGCTGTGGGGCCGGTGCGAGCAGTACGTATCAGTCGCTGCTCGCTGCAGGCGAAGATCTGCTATTCACAAGATATGCAAGAGGGACAGTTGTTGGGAGTTTTCGGCTGGTGGGGATTGGGGATCCCTGCCAGCCACATCATAGGTGTGCTGCTACTGAATGGGCCTAAACCCAATGTGGGTGGGCCTAGGCCCACCCAGGCCCACCCTTGGCTACGCCACTGCCATATCCATGAGATAATTTGTTAAGGATCGGTGTATACTGAGACTGTATATTCCAAGAGCCAAAGAAGAAACGAGCCTCACCGAAATAGATTTATACATATAACAGCTACTGTCATTGGTGTTCAGACAATACTTTAATAACATCAACAGCCCAAATAAGAAAAAGCGTGAAAGCAAATGACCAGAGTCTGTCTCCATCCTTTGACAAGCAATCTGACTAACGAAAAGAATAAGGAGAGTCTTCCAGTACACTGGAGAGAGAGAGAGAAGCAGCAAAACTTGAAAGGCAAGAGAGAGAAAACTCTTAGATCAGCAATCGAGGAAAAACTGGTTAATACAGCGGCGTTAGAAAAGGTTCAAAGAAGAGCAACCAAATGATAAAGGGGATGGAATTCATCTCGTATGAGAAAAGGCTAAAGAGGTTAGGTCTCTTCAGCTTGGCAAAGAGACTGATGAGGGGAGATAGGTCTACAAACTCATGAGTGGTGTAGAACGAGTAGAAGAGAATTTACGCTTTCAAAAAGTACAAAGACTAGGGGACACTCGATGAAATTACATGGAAACACTTTTGAAACAAATAGGAGGAAATATTTTTTTTCACTCGGCGAATAGTTAAGCTGAGGAACTCGTTGCCAGAGGATGTGGTAGCAGTGGTTAGCGTATCTGGACTTAAAAAGTTTGGACAAGTTCCTGGAGGAAAAGATGGACTTGGGGGAAGCCACTGCTTGCCCTGGGATTGGTAGCATGGAATCGTGCTACTAATCTGCCATGTACTTGTGACCTGGATTGGCTGCTGTCGGAAACAGGATGCAGACTAAACGGACCATTGGTCTGATCCAGTTTGGCTATTCTTATGTTCTTAACGGGGAAATATAGAGAGTGACTTCGGAAAGCACAAAAGATGAGAAATGAATTGTTAAGGAAACGTGAATTTAAACGGAAAGAGGACAGAGAATTGCAGCAAAGGATAGTGGACCACAGGAGAAGATGGTTCACAACCAGTATTAAAAAAAACAAACAAACCTTGTAGAACAGACAAATGCAGATTTTGTTTTTACTTCAGTGGAAAAACAGTCACACATTTCATCACCAGGAGTGATGTACTGATGTCGGAAAAATTGTATTTAGAGAGGCATAATAAGGAAGCACATCTCATGCACTTGAAGCTATATAAACATTAAACATTGCTGTGCCGGAAAACAACTGGGATGAAAATTTAGACAGAATTGTGGAGGATGAAGAAGTCATCGGCTGGGACATTCCCATTCCCACAGATCCAAAGCGTGATGCAAGAAAACCAGATACTGTGGTAAAGGAGAAACGCACAATAGCATTACGAATAGAAGACTCAGAGCCAAGCAACTCCTATCTGTGCAATATCTGGAGAAAAAGAAGATCTCAAATACCAACAAAAATTAAGGGCCCTTTTACTAAGCCCAACGCGTACCAAAATGGAGTTACCGCCCGAGTACCACGTGGCTCTTGTGGTAATACGCGCGTCTGAAAAATACTTTTTTTTTAAATTTTCGGGCATGCGTAACGGATGCTCGCTAAGTGGCATTTGGCGCGCATAGGTCATTACTGCCCAGTTACCGCGTGAGTCTTTACTGCTAGGTCAGTGGCTTGGCGGTAAGGTCTCAGACCCAAAATGGACAGGCGGCAATTTTGATTTTGCCGCACGTCCATTTTCGGCAAAAATTTTAAAAAAGGCCTTTTTTACAGGGGCACTAAAAAATGGATCGGCGCGCACCCAAAGCCCGCGCCTGCGCTACCGTAAGTCATTTTTCAGCACGCTTCTGTAAAATGACCCCTTAGAGTCCAAGAAAATGTTGCAGAAAGATAACAAATATTCTCCCAAATGTACTGGGTTCCATCACCCTGATTTAAAAGAATTTTCAAGTGCATCTTGATTATGTTGCTTGTTTATATTACATCTTATGGCGCTCGTTTTCGAAGCAGATGGACGTGTCAAAATGGCCAAAAAAAAAAGTCCTTCTGCCAAAACATCCAAATTGCAATTTTCAAAAGGCAGAATTATTATTATTATTTATTATTTGTAGCATTTGTGTCCCACATTTTCCCACCAATTTGCAGGCTCAATGTGGCTTACATTTGCCGTAATGGCGGTTGCCATTTCCGGGTAACAGAATTACAATTGGTAATGCGTTAAGTTGTATACATACATGGTAACATACATGGAACATAACATTCGTGGAACAGATCATGATATAGACTAGCCGTTGAGCCCGTAAAAACGGGCTGGTATTGGGGTTTTCCTTCCTTCCTTCCTTCCCCCTCCCTCCCTCCCCGTGAGGTCGCCACCGCTACCGTCCCCCCCCCCCCCCCCCGGAGTCGCCGCCATCCCTCCACCCAGCCCGGGCCCTCTCTCTCTCCGCTACTAAACTTGCACATCCATTCGCCGGAACGCAGCACGCACATCAGCTGAGCTGCCGTCGGCCCTTCCTTCTCTGCCTGTGTCCCGCCCTCCTGTGACGTAACGTCAGCGAGGGCGGGACACAGGCAGGGAAGGAAGGCCGACGGCAGCTCAGCTGATGTGCGTGCTGCGTTCCGGCGAATGGATGTGTAAGTTTAGTAGCGGAGAGAGGGCCGGGTGTGGGGGGGGGGGGGGGTAACGGTAGCGGCGACCTCGGGTGGGCGGGTGGGGGGGGGAGCAGTATCAACCTCGGCGGCGCAGTTTCCCTCTCTGTCCCGCCCTCGTCATCACGTATTGACGTGGGGGCGGGACAGAGAGGGAAGTCTCTACTGCGCATTTGCGAGTGAGTTGGTCACTCGCCGTTTATATGTTTGATATATATCGTGTGCATATACATGTTAAGGAAGAATAAATTATGGTAATTCATGAAGGCCAGTGGCGTAGGAAGGGGGGGGGGGCGGTCCGCCCCGGGTGCATGCTGCTGGGGGGTGTCGGCTCCGCGCTGGTGCACTGCCCTCTCTGCCCCGGAACAGGTTACTTCCTGTTCCCGGGACAGAGAGAGCAGTGAACCAGCGCGGAGCCGACACACCCCAGCAACGTGCAGTCGGGGCGGATCGGCCCTCCCGCCCGTCCCTTGCCGCAGGTATGCGCTCCGGGGTGAGGGGGAGGTATGCGCTCCGGGGGGGGGGGGGGTGCGCTCCAGCGGGAGGAGGGTGCGCCGCGCTGCACCCGGGGGGGGGGGGGTGCAGCGGCGACCCGCCCCGGGTGTCAGCTCCCCTTGCTACGGCTCTAATGAAGGCTCCTGAGTAATAAATTGGGATGTAGCATACTTTGGGTCATCGACTACAGAGAGACCATATTCGACATAAAGATTGAAGTGGTAGTGCTTATTCATTAATGGCAAAGAGGTTAATCAGTCAAGTGATAAAGTTTCAGTTGTGTCTCGGTCATGTAAAGTCTTATTATTTAGTATTTAAGATGGGTGTTTATGGAGGGAGGAAGTGACGTCATCGGACCGCATGGTGGCTTAGCCCCGTAGCTCTCTCCCCCAACTCGGTTAATTAGCGAAAATAAGCGATTTAACGGAATAAAAAACTGAAAAAAAGGGGTGAATCTGCCTTCTGATCGGCTGAAGAGATGAGTAAAGCTGCTTCCAACCGAAAAAAGGATGTGGATAAGGCGGAGAAAAGCACGGCGAACAGGGCCGCCAAACCGCACGAATCACCCGAGCGTGCGTCCATGTCGGACTCGGACTCAGCGCTGTCTATGTCGGATGCGAGAGCCCCTCCCCCACCGCGAAAAGGCATGTCTAGTGAGCTCCGGAAATTTTTATCAACTATACAGACAGAGATTAAACAAACTAAGGTTGAAATCCTGGAGCGGATGGACACATTGAGCTCGGACTTACGAGAGCTTGGCGGCAGGGTGGAGGAGGCAGAGCTGAAATTGGATGAGCAAGCAGAGTCCTTAAATAGACATGCCAACAAACTGCAGGAGCTTGAACAAAAAAATGAACAGCTGGAATACAAACTAGACGATCTTGAGAATAGGGGACGAAGAAATAATCTCCGTTTCCGAGGTGTCCCTGAAGGAGGCGACTCTGAAAACGTGGCGGAGATTGTACATTCGCTATGCTCTAAACTGTTGGATTCTGAGGCGGGAGCCGCAAATTGTGAGCTGGATAGAGCACATAGAGCTTTGGGAGCGCGCAAGGAACAGCAGGCACGGGATATTATTGTGCGTTTTCACAAATATGATATTAAAGAGAGAATCTTGGTGGCTGCCCGACGGGCAAAGAGTCTGGACTATAATGGCACTCCGGTCCAGGTTTACCAGGATCTATCGCAATACACTTTACAATTGAGGAGACAGCTGAGACCTGTGTTGGAGATCCTGAATAAGAATCAAATCCAATATAGATGGGGATTCCCCTTTTCTCTGAACTTCAGCTTGAAAGGCAACAAACACAGGATGCAGACTTTGCAGGAAGCATGGGAGGTTCTTCGTGCTGCAGAATTGGTAACTGCTAAGATACCCCCCGGAGCGGTGACTCCGTCCACGAGAGCGACTTTGCAGAGATGGCAGAGAGTTCCGGGTTCCACAAAGCGAGGCAGTCAGAAGCGTTGACCTGGACAAAATATGTTGGACTGTGACGCTGGGACATTGTGCTCAGGGAATTGCAGAGAGGAGAGAACTCCTTTTTGGAGAATGTTTCCTTGGGCTGGTAAATATACCAAAATCGTTATATAAACTGTAATTATAGGTGTGCTGTAAAGGGTTAGCTACTAAATTACAACATGTGGTCTGCCTGTTCAGCTCAGCTGGGAGGTAGACTCAATGTGGAAATACACTGGATGTATCAGAGGCTTGATAGGGAAATGAGATGTTGTTTGAAGGTTTGATGTTGGTTGAGTTAATGCTGATGGTTAAATATAGAGCTTGGGTTGGGGGGGGTGGAAGAAAGGCGGGGCATGGTGTGGACGGTGGGAAACTTCCTCAGACTCCCAATGGAGGAGGTAATCCTTCTATTGGTGCACATGGTTGGGAAGGGGTGGGGGATTTGTAAAAGGAGGGATGAGGGGGCGGGTGGGCAGGGTAGGAGGGGGGGGGGGAGAAGAGCATGGTGGATACATCTAAGGGTAACACTAGATGGCATA
The DNA here is from genome assembly GCF_901765095.1 of Microcaecilia unicolor. Classification (NCBI taxonomy): domain Eukaryota; kingdom Metazoa; phylum Chordata; class Amphibia; order Gymnophiona; family Siphonopidae; genus Microcaecilia; species Microcaecilia unicolor. The sequence continues at coordinate 13,303,764 of NC_044038.1, forward strand.
ACACAGAACTGTTCTGGAGAGAGATAGCTGGGAAAATCCATTGTGTCACTAAATGATGGGTACAGACTTAAAGATTTTATCTTATAATGTGAAGGGGTTGAATATGCCTCAGAAACGGCAGAAATTGTATGCAGAGTTGAGACAGCATAGGCCGCATGTGGTTCTTTTACAGGAAACTCACTTGCGGAATAGACATGAAAGGCTACTCTCACACTCTGACTATCCGGTGGCATACTTTGCTTCTGCAGAGGGATCAAAAAAGGGAGGGGTAGCGATATTAATACACAGCACAGTGGGGGCACAGGTGGTCAAAGTTAAGAGGGACTCAGGTGGACGCTATGTCTTCCTACACATTAAAGTTAACCAAGCTGATCTAACAATTGCGTCCATCTACGCTCCAAATTCTGGACAGGCGAGATTCCTTGCGAAATTGAAGACCTCTTTGGCCACATTTGTACAGGGCTCCTTGGTCCTGGGAGGGGACTTTAATGCTGTAATGAATCCGGCTCTTGACCGTTCTGGAGCCACAAGTAGTGAGGGACAGAAGGACTCTCTGGCGCTTAGAACCCTGGCACAGTCACTTGGGACAGTGGATGTATGGAGGGTAAATAATCAAAGGGTAAGGGATTACACATTCTTTTCTCCAGTGCATCATTCATACTCCCGTATAGATTATCTCTTCTTAGACGTAGCTTTAGCGGAATGGGATCCTGGGGTGGGGATAGGTAATGTGACTTTTTCGGACCATGCTCCAGTATGGGCTACGCTACCTAATATAAGGGCTGAGAAGAAGGAAAAGAGGTGGACTTTGAATATGGGCCTTTTGCAGGAGGAAACTGTAGTGGCAGGTTATAGAGCAATGTTGAAGGAATACCTTGAATTTAACCTGGAGTCGGTGTCTTCTCTAGGTACAGTGTGGGACGCCATGAAGGCGGTGTCCAGGGGCTACTTTCTGCAACTGGCCAGTAAAAAATCTAAAGCCCGTAAAGCACAAATAACGAATTGCACAGAAAGAATTCGTATATTAGAAGCGCAACATAAAGCTAGTGGGTCGCCCCGGGTCTTGAGACAGTTAAGTGACCAGAGACTGTTGTTGGATTCCATTTACTCTGAGCACCTTACCACGATTCAAGCTAAGACTCGGTTGAGCTCGTATGAATCTGCAAATAAGGTGGGACGACTTTTAGCCATTAGGATGCGTAGGCAAAAAGTTGAGCGCACTGTACTAAAGATACGAGATGTTGATGGGACTGTGTTGGGTAAATCAGAACAAATCCGCAAGAGATTTGGGGACTTTTATAAAACCTTGTATACCCCGGAAACTAATCCACCTGTGGAGTTAATAGATCAATATTTGGGGAATAGTGAGATGGCTTCTTTGAGCCACCAACAACAACAAGTGTTGGATGAACCGGTCACCCCTCGAGAAATCCAGGAGGCTATTAGAAGTTTACCATCTAGTAAATCACCGGGTCTGGATGGCTTGCCAAATGAGTTTTATAAACAATTTGCCCCCGAGTTAGCCCCCTTGTTGGCAGATGTATTTAATCAAGTGGGGAAGGGGAATGGTTCTTTGCCTGGATCCATGCTGGAGGCTTGGATAGCCGTTTTACCCAAGCCAGGAAAAGATCATTTGGAGTGTGGATCTTATAGACCCATATCTGTATTAAATGCAGATGTAAAAATCTTGGCTAAGGTTCTGGCAAACCGTCTGGCCCAGATTCTCCCGACGCTCATCCATCCAGATCAGGTGGGTTTTGTGCTTCACCGCAAAGCCATGGATAACATCAGGAGGGTGGTAGATATCATGCAACTGGCTAAAAGAAATAGGAAACCGCTTTGTCTTTTGAGCCTGGACGCGGAAAAAGCTTTTGACCGGGTCCACTGGTCATTCATGTATAGGGTTTTGGAGTCCATGGGGTTTGGACTACAGTTTAGAAGATGGATTCAGGCCTTTTATGAGACTCCAAGGGCCTGTGTTCGGGTTAATGGGGGTAATTCAGAACTCTTCACGTTGTATAGGGGGACTAGACAGGGTTGTCCTCTGTCGCCGTTGCTGTTCGCCATGGTGATGGAGCCGTTCGCGGCTCAGATACGACTTGACCCTAACATAACGGGGGTGCGGGCTGGGGACAGAGTTCATAAACTGGCTCTTTTTGCAGATGATGTTTTACTGATGGTGACTCGTCCCCAGTCTGCATTCCTGCATCTTGAGCGAATGATAGCGGAGTACTCTGCAGTATCTGGATTCCGGGTTAACATGGCAAAATCTGAGGCCTTGAATGTGACAGTAGCAGAGGAAGTGGTGGAGTCCTTAAAAGGAACATCCCCCTTTCGGTGGGCACGTACATACATTAAATACTTGGGGGTAAACTTGACCAGGGACCCTACGGACCTCTTTAACGCAAACTATAAGGGACTAGGTAGGATAATCGGGGAAGATCTGGAGAGATGGGGAGACATGGCATTTTCATGGTTTGGCAGAATAGCTATTCTTAAAATGAACATCTTACCTCGCTTGTTGTACCTTTTCCAGGTGCTGCCTGTGATGATGCCCAGACGATTTCTAGCTAATTTGCAAGATAAAATGGTGCGGTTCGTCTGGGCAGGAAAGCGCCCTCGGCTTGCGAGGTCCTTGTTATATAAAGATAGGAAGAGAGGTGGCCTGGGTGTCCCTAACCTTGTTTGGTATTATAGAGCAGCGCAGGGGAAGGCGGCACTTGAGTGGTATCAAGACTACCCAGATCGTCAGTGGGTTCACATAGAGCAAAGCTCACTGGGGGAGACCCCATTGGGAGCGTTAATGTGGTTGCCGCGACCCTTTCGTAAACTGGGGGAGGGAGCATGCCCCTCGGTGGCTATAACCCTTCACTACTGGGATAATCTGTTTCCTCAGAGGCAGTGTATTTTGACTAGGCATACTCCCATAGCATTTAACCCTATGTTCCTACCGGGTACCACCAAGGGGGTGTTCACCAAATGGCACGAGGAAGGGGTGAGAACTTGGGGCCAGCTCTTTGACAATGATTCTCTGCTAGCTTTTGGGGAGCTGAGGGAGAGTTACCCTGGAATTGAAGGAGGAGAATTTGCTTATTGTCAATTGGCACACCTCCTGCAGACTAAAGCGGTGCGTGAGGTGGTGCAACGTAAGAAACTGGACCTAGAAGAGATCTGTGAGAAGCTAGGTTCCTCTCGTGGCCTGATCAGTCACCTCTATCGAAACATAAGTCACCAGTCGGTTTGTAGCGGGATCCACAGGGGGAGGTGGGAGAAGGAACTAGGACGGACGTTGGGAGATGATGTGTGGGAAAGATTAGAAAGAGGGGCTGTGGCGGTGTCTGTCCATACTCCTCTGCAGGAGAATGCAGTTAAGGTGCTAAATAGGTGGTATCTCACGCCTGCGCGCCTGCAGAGGATATTTCCGAATTGTTCAGACAGATGCTGGAGGAAATGTGGTCATAAGGGCACCATGGGGCATATTTGGTGGGACTGTGTCAGGGTCCGTGCATTCTGGAGGGCAGTCCACTTCAGGCTTCAGAATTGGTTGGGGTGCACGATCCCATGGGTTCCTGAGGTTTTCTTGTTCTCTGCCCGGATAACACGCCTAGCGCCACACCAGCAGAAACTGGCGAATCATGTAGTTGCCACAGCAAGGGTGGTAGTGGCATCCAGCTGGAAACGTGAGGGAGTGCCACCGGTTGCTAAGTGGTTGTATAAACTAAGATATGTGAGAGAGATGGAGAGATTACTTGCTGAGCGTAAACACCACATGGGGAAGTGGCACTTAGTATGGAATCAAATTCCGGACGGTGTTCTGTGAGATCTTACTGGTTACTGAAGTGAGTGTACCGAAAATATTTCGGTTATTGTATCCATCAGGGGGTGGGCTGGGAGGGGGGAGGGGGAGGGGGAGAACTAAAAAAAATTTGGAAAAAATCGAAGTTCTGTATCGTTATTGAAGAAAAGGCGAAACTGTAGAGTGTTATATGGAGGGGAGGATTTCCTGAAGAACAGTTCAGTAGGGAACACTGTTTTTTTTCTGTTTGACAAATTTCTGTATTATCCCTTTTTACTGACTCTGGTATGTTATGATTATACAGTTTTGTTACACAATAAAGACTTCTTGCAAATAAAAAAAAAAAAAGATGGGTGTTTATGGTATGCCTTCTTGAACAGATCTGTTTTCAGTAGCCTTCGGAATATAGTTAGGTCTTGCGTTGTTTTTATGGCCTTCGGTAGTGCGTTCCATAGCTGCGTGCAGATGTATGAGAAACTGGTCGCGTATGTGGATTTATATTTTAGCCCTTTGCAGTTAGGGTAATGGAGATTGAGGAATGTGCGTGCTGATCTTTTTGCGTTCCTGGTAGGCAAGTCTATAAGGTCTGACGTATAGGTCGGGGCTTCCCCGTGAACGATTTTGTGGACCAGGGTGCAAACTTTGAACGCAGTTCGTTCTTTTAGTGGGAGCCAGTGTAGTTTCTCTCTTAGGGGTTTGGCGCTTTCGTATTTCGCTTTCCCAAATATGAGTCTGGCTGCTGAATTTTGAGCGGTCTGAAGCTTCTTAATGATTTGTTCTTTACATCCTGGATGTTCTCCACTGTGTAGTTCATCCAATTAGCAAGGGGTCATTTTATGGGCGGGACTAGGGCAGGCCAAAAATTAGGACGTCTTTCAACAATAATGGAATGGGAAGAAATGTCCAAGGTAAACAAGGGAGGATTTAAAAAAAAAAAAATCTCTAGACTTTAGTCATATCCAGGGTACAAGAAGGTGCCCTGATTTTGAACAGCTGACCACTGGAGGGATGACGGCATGGTCCCTCCCACCCCTCTAAGAACTGAAAGTGACAGTGAATTCCAGGGTCTGATAACTTCAGGTATTATTTTTTTTTTTTTGTTACATTTTTGTACCCCGCACTTTCCCACTCATGGCAGGCTCAATGCGGCTTACATGGGGCAATGGAGGGTTCCAGCCTTGCCCAGAGTCACAAGGAGCTGCCTGTGCCTCAAGTGGGAATTGAACTCAGTTCCTCAGGACCAAAGTCCACCACCCTAACCACTAGGCCACTCCTCCACTGTTGCTACTATTTGAGATTCTACATGGAATGTTGCTATTCCACTAGCAACATTCCATGTAGAAGTCGGCCCTTGCAGATCACCAATGTGGCCGCGCAGGCTTCTGCGAGTTGTGCAGGACGTCAGACTCACAGAAACAGAAGCCTGCGCAGCCTTCTACATGGAATGTTGCTAGTGGAATAGCAACGTTCCATGTAGAATCTCCAGTAGTATCTATTTTATTTTTGTTATATTTGTACCCTGCGCTTTCCCACTCATGGCAGGCTCAATGCGGCTTACATGGGGCAATGGAGGGTTAAGTGACTTGCCCAGAGTCACAAGGAGCTGCCTGTGCCTGAAGTGGGAATCGAACTCAGTTCCCCAGGACCAAAGTCCACCACCCTAACCACTAGGCCACTCCTCCACTGTTGCTACTATTTGAGATTCTACATGGAATGTTGCTAGTGGAATAGCAACATTCCATGTAGAATCTCCAATAGTAGCAACATTCCATGTAGAATCTCCAATAGTATCTATTTTATTTTTGTTACATTTGTACCCTACGCTTTCCCACTCATGGCAGGCTCAATGCGGCTTACATGGGGCAATGGAGGGTTAAGTGACTTGCCCAGAGTCACAAGGAGCTGCCTGTGCCTGAAGTGGGAATCCAACTCAGTTCCTTAGGACCAAAGTCCACCACCCTAACCACTAGGCCACTCCTCCACTCCATGGCCATTCCTAATCGAGCAGCATGCAAATGTAAGGAGTAGCCTAGTGGTCAGTACAGTGGACTTTGAACAGCGGGATCCAGATGTGGCTCTTTCTTTAACTCTTATTTCTGTACAAATACGTGAACCCTCGTGGAACCTAGAAATACCTACCATACCTGAATTTATAAGTCATTCTCAAGCATGATGGCTCTTGTAGTGGTGGACCTTTAGGTACAGTAAGTTTTTATCTGTTCCTAGAGGGCTCATAATAATATATAAAGGAATTAATTTGGGATTTGTACCTGGGTCTCATTAGTTAAGTCAACTGCACTGGCCGCTAGGCTGCCCCTCTGCTCTGCAGGGACGTCTGTGAGGCTAATTTTGAGCAAATGATACCAGACAGACACATTTTTGTGCCTGGTTTTTTGGCGTTCATATTTTGGAAAATGGCTGTTCGTGTTGGACGTTTTCTGTGCAAGAAAGGTCCTATTCACATATTTTCAAATGGGAAATCCCAACATTTTTTCCTGTTCACAAATGGCAGCGATGTGGTTTTTTTTTTTTTTTTTTTTTAATGTTAATGAGCAGGATTGTTCTTTTAAAAATGCCCCTCTGTATTTCAAAAGGAGGCTGTGGAAACAGTGCAAGTGCTGAGGTGAGCATTATCAGAGAATCTGAGAGACTGAGATAACCTCCAAGGTAATTGGCAGAGGAGTGAAGTTCATGTCTGTTATGGTATGTGCAAAAGTAGTTCATTTGGAGACATGTCCTGAGAGAATGAGGAAGTTAAATATATGTTCTTTGGAAACAACAAGGAAAAGAGGAGATGTTGTTGTTTATTGTAAAATGCTTAGATTTCATTAACTGTGGCATATTGAATCTGATAAGCCTTATTTATGTATTTGGATTTTGCTCGCACCTTTTTCAGTAGTAGCTCAAGGTGAGTTACATTCAGGTACTCTGGATATGGATATTTCTCTGTCCCAGGAGGGCTCACAATCTAATTTTGTACCTGAGGCAATGGAGGGTTAAGTAACTTTGCCCAAGATCACAAGGAGCAGCAGTGGGATTTGAACCGGCCACCTCTGGTTTGCAAGACCGGTGCTCTAACCACTAGGCCACTCCTCCACTCAGCAACATTCCATCTAGAATCTCAAATAGTAGCAACATTCCAGAATCTCAAAAAGTGGCAACATTCCATCTAGAATCTTCATTAGTATCAACATTCCATGTAGCATCTCCAATTATTATTTGGATTTTGCTCACACCTTTTTCAGTAGTAGCTCAAGGTGAGTTACATTCAGGTACTCTGGATATTTCTCTGTCCCAGGAGGGCTCACAATCTAAGTTTGTACCTGAGGCAATAGAGGGTTACACAACTTGCCCGAGATCACAAGGAGCAGCAGTGGGATTTGAACCGGCCATAGAAAGCAAAGATGTAAAAAAGAGAAAAAATAGCAAGTAAGTAACATGGGTCGACAAGACATTTTTTAGATATGTTAGTGATAGGATGAAGTGTGAAAGTGGCACTGTGAGACTCAAATGTGAAAGGGAGGAATACACAGAAGCTGATGAGGCTGAAGCAGAATTGCTTAATAAATATTTCTGTTTTGTATTAAAATAAAGGGCTTGAGAGAAGGACCACAGAAGACACACACAAATAGAAATGGAAATGAGGCAGGCCTTGTATGCTTTTCAGAAGATTGTCCATTAGGATCTAGCTAAGCTACAGGTGGACGAAGTGATGGAGCACATCCGAGCATACTGAAGAAACTTAGGGACGTTCTGGTGGATCCACTGTCTTACCTTTTCAGTGCTGCTTTTAGAGTCGGGAGGTGGTCCCAGAAGACTAGAGAAAGGCAAATGGGATTCCTCTCTGCAAAAGTGGAGGGAAAGAGGAGGTTAGGAACTACAGACCAGTCTGACATCTTTGGTGAGTAAAATAATAGAAATTCTTCTACAACAGTGCGGTTTCGGCAATCCAATGGATTGCAAGACCAAGGCAGCATGGTTTTATCAGAAAAACGGTCTTATCAGAGGTAGCTTAAAATACGTTTTTTATTTTAAGCTGGGCTTTTTTGGTGGAACCGTTCAAGAGTTTTTTTTTTTCTTGTCTGACAAATCTGATTTCTTTGACTGGATGTCCTTAGATTTCTACAAAGCTTTTGACACAGTTCCACATAGGCAACGTAAATAAACTGAAGCCCTTCTATAAGGGAGCCGAAGGGATAGTAGATAGCATGGATGGGAAGACTGGGTAGGCCATATGGTCTTTATCTGCCTTCATTTTTGTATGTTTCTATGGTATGGGCCCTAATGCGACTGACTGGGTTAGAAACTGGTTGAGTAGAAGATGACAAAGGGTAGTGGTAAATGGAGGTCATGCTGAAGAAAAAGGCGTTAGCTGTGGTGTGCTGTAGTGATTGGTTCTTGAAGCCAGTCCTTTTTAACATTTTCGTAAGCGATATTACAGAGGGGCTGTCTGGTAAGGTTTACCTCTGCGGATGATACCAAAATACAAACAGGCTTATGCTACTACCTTTGCGTACAAAAGCACACAGTTTTGGAACGCTTTACCCATGGCCCTGAAAACCATGAACAATCTAACCAGCTTCCGCAAAGCTTTGAAAACACATCTCTTCAACAAAGCCTACAAGAGTCATCCTCAATGAAACAAATCATTCCTTAAACCACCCAAGTACACCAAAAAACACCTCTCACACGACCTTACCTAACACCTTTCCATCTAAATCCTCTTATACCTCAGCTTATGATCGACTGTATTTAAATCATGTAGCGACTTTATCATTATAATACTCTGTAAGCCACATTGAGCCTGCAAAAAGGTGGGAAAATGTGGGGTACAAATGCAATAAATAAATAAATAAAATCTTCAATAGGGTAGGCACCCTCGATGGTTCATATAGAATTTGGCAGCTAAGACTTGATCCTAAAAAAAACGCAGGCCATGCATTTATGCTGCAAAAAAACCCAAGAGAGTAGTACAGTATAGGGGGTGAAGTACTTCTGTGCGTGAAAGAGGAGTGGGACATGGGCGTGATCATATCTGATGCTCTTAAGGTGTCCAGACAAGTAGAAAAATTGATGGCAAAAGCCAAAAGGATGCTTGGTTGCACAGGGAAAGGAATGGCCAGCAGGAAAAAGTTGGTGCTGGTGCTTTTGTATAAGTCTCTGGTGAGACCTCATGTAAAGTACTGTGTACAGTTCTGGAGACCGCGTTTTCAAAAAGATGTAAACAGGATGGAGTCGGTCCAGAGGGTGGCTGCTAAAATGGTCAGTGGTCTTCGCCATAAAGTGTATAGGGACAGACTTAAAGGTCTCAATATGGATACTTTGAAAGGAAGGTGGGCGAGGAAAGATATGATAGAGACATTTAGCTACCTCCGTTGCATAAATGTACAGGGGGTGAGTTTTTATTTCAGATGAAGGAAACTCTGGAAAGAGGGGGCATAGGATGAAGGTGAAAGGGGATAGTGTCAGAAGTAATCTAAGGAAATATTTCTTTATAGAAAGGATGGTGGATGAGTGGAATGATCTCCAAGTGAAGGTGATGGGAGACGAGGATTGTATCTGAATTCAAATAAGCTTGGGACAAGCACAGAAGATCCTGTAAGGGAGATGAAGGAACAGTAGAGCTTAGTAGTTGGTATGGATGGGCAGATGATAGGCCATATGGCTAGGGTTACCATATTTTGTCCTCTGAAAAAGAGGACACGTGTCACACCCCCTTCCCCGCCCACACCACGTCCCTTTCGGATCCTCATCCCGCCCCCTTACTTACTATCTACTGCCCTGGTGGTTTAGTAGTGACCTCTTCGGGGCAGGAAAGAGCCCCCTGTTTCCTGCCCGGAGCGCTGTCTGCCCTTGCCCTGCATCCTTCTCGGTCTCGGCTGGGGATTCAAAATGGCCGACAAGAGTTGAAGCGGCCTTGCGAGACTTCAACTCTCGGCGGCCATTTTGAATCCCCAGCTGAGACCGAGAAGGGTGAAGGGCAAGGCAGTGCTCCGGGCAGGAAAGAAGGGGCTCTATCCTGCCCCGAAGAGGTCACTAGATCACCAGGGCAGATAGTAAGGAAGGGGAGGGGAGACCCTCGGCGCCGCCCGACCGCCCGTTTGTCCAGAAATCCGGACAAACAGGTGGGCGGGGCAAAACCCGCCGGACGCCCCGGACATGCCCTCAAAAAGAGGACATGTCCGGGGAAATCCGGACGAATGGTAACCCTACATATGGCCATTATCTACCATCATTTTTCCATGCTTCTATGAAAAGCTGCCATTTTGATATGTTTGTATATATTACTGCTTTCATCTCCAGAAGAAGTTTTCTTTGTCCCAATGCAAATATTAAGAAGAGCATTATCAGTAAATTTGAGAGACTAAGATCGTATTGAACATTTCCTGGCCTAAGTGAGATTCATTCCTTTCATGGCATGTTCAAAACAAACCTATTTAGAGAGACAACCCCAAGAGGTATAAGGAACTGAAGATACCCTGCCTAGAAGGAAAGGAAAGAGACAGAGTTTATGGTAGAATCATTCAGATATCTGGCAGCCTTCCATAAAATAAAAAAGAATTATCTTTTCCGTGATGCTAGAAAGAGGGAGGTTCGGATGAAACATGAAGAGATATTTCTTTGTGGGAGTGATAAGCGCCTGAATTCACTTACCAGTAGTCATGGTTTCGACCAAAGCAAAGACAAATTCTTTGGACAGATACAGAGGGAAGTGATAAAGGTAAACGAGGGAAATGTCTGGATGTTGAATACAATCTGCAGTAATGCAGTGAAGGGAACGGCTGAGTAGACCTTTGTGGGCTAAAATAAATCTTCTCTGTCAACATGTATCAATATTGGTAATATCATTATTTTACCTAGATATGATCACAAAGCTGATGTCGGCAACACTTAAACAAGAAGTCCTTTAGAAACCACAGTGATCTACAAATCCCATACTGATTACAAGCCCCTAATCCAGTGGGTCCCAAACCTGGTCCTGGAGGCACCACAGCCGGTCAGGTTTTCAGGACATCCGCAATGAATATTCATGAGAGAGATTTGCATGCACAAATTACTAAATGAATTGTGGATAGGCTGGGGTGCCTCCAGGACCAGGTTTCAGAACCACTGCCTTAACAACTATAAAATATAAAAGATAAAATGTTAAAAAAATTGTTCTAAGATGTATTTTTGTAGATACTATTGGACATATATCACCATATATGCATTAAAATAAAACGTGCCCCTACATCAAAAAGCTCAGTCTAAGTGGGCACGTGAGGCAGTTGGAAATAAAGAGGCCCCTTTTACTAAGCTGCGTTAAAATGCTGCTAATGCATGCCTAACGCAGGTTAAAATGGCGTATTGCAGGATGCACTTGGGTGTCCTGTGGTAACTGTCAAATTAGTGCATGGTAATCAGAGTGCTAAAAAAAATTTGTATTTTTTTTTGGGGGGGGGAGCATGCCGGGGGCGGAAAGTAAGCATTCCTGCACTAAACAATGGACCACAACTAAAGACTAGAGAGCCAAGTGACATCCACAACAAAGAAAATGTTCCACTCAATGTGGACACTCAAACGCGTGAAACAATTCTTCCCGAGGGGAACATTTCGCAACCTGATACAATCAATGGTACTAAGCCATTTAGACTACTGCAATGGAATTTATGCGGGATGCAAAGAACAAACCTTAAAGAAACTTCAGACCGCTTAAAACACGGCAGCTAGGCTTATCTTCGGAAAAACGCGATTTGAAAGTGCAAAACCTCTTCACGAAAAGCTACATTGGCTCCCAATCAAACAACGCATTGCTTTCAAAATCTGCACTCTGGTTCACAAAATTATCTATGGTGAAGCTCCGGGATACATGACAGACTTGATCGACTTACCAACTAGAAACACATCCGAATCAACACGAACGTACCTAAATCTGCACTACCCAAGCTGCAAAGGACTCGAATACAAATCAACTTACGCGTCCAGTTTTTCCTACATAAGCACACAACTGTGGAACGCATTACCAAAAGCCTTGAAAACTACGAACGACCACCTAAACTTCCGGAAAACACTAAAAACCAACCTGTGTAAAAAGGCATACCCTACCGATCCAACATAAATGCCTGATCTCTGCAACACAACAAAACTAACGTACGTAATGGACATAACACAACTCTTCCGTTGTACGATTCCCTAGTGTGGCTGTACCACATGAACTTTATCTTACCACAACATCACATTGTATTTGTTTACACCGGAGTTAGTAACGCCTCTCTGGTACTGTGTAAGCCACATTGAGCCTACAAATAGGTGGGAGAATGTGGGATATAAATGTAACAAATAAATAAAATAAGTAAACAACGCATCCAAGTTTAGTGCAGGAATGCTTACTCTCCACTCCTGGCATGCTCCGTTTGCCTACAAAATGGGTGGCGGTAAGTGCTCACGCGCTAATTTTTTTTAATGACCATGTGCTAATGGCAACACTAGCACATGACCATTAATAATAATAATTAAAAAAATTGACCATTTTATGGCTGCGGTAAAAATGGCCTTTACACGTGGCAAAACCCACACAAGCCACTTTTTGCCGCAGCTTCATAAAACGACCCCAAAGTGACTTGCTCAAGGTCAGAGTATCGCTGGCAGAAACTGGAGTTGAAGCCCGGCTTCCTGACTCTTGACCCCGTTGCTCTGATCAGTAGCCCGCTTCCTGTCTTCCAAAAGCAACAGGGTGCACTTTACTGAAGGAGACTAGTGTCAGAACCTAATCTATATGAGACGGTTGCATCACTATTGAACATAAGAAAATATTTTCTTTACTTCACAAATTAAATACTTCTCTTTAAAGTTCTTATTGGACATATATCAACGTATAAGTACATAAGTAATGCCACACTGGGAAAAGACCAAGGGTCCATCGAGCCCAGCATCCTGTCCCCGACAGCGGCCAATCCAGGCCAAGGGCACCTGGTGAGCTTCCCAAACGTACAAACATTCCATACATGTTATTCCCGGAATTGTGGATTTTTCCCAAGTCCATTTAGTAGCGGTTTATGGACTTGTCCTTTAGGAAACCGTCTAACCCCCTTTTTAAACTCTGCCAAGCTAACCGCCTTCACCACGTTCTCCGGCAACGAATTCCACAGTTTAATTACGCTTTGGGTGAAGAAACATTTTCTCCGATTTTGTTTTAAATTTACTACACTGTAGTTTCATCGCATGCCCCCTAGTCCTAGTATTTTTGGAAAGCGTGAACAGACGCTTCACATCCACCTGTTCCACTCCACTCATTATATCACCATACATGTATTAAAGTGCGGGTTAAACTTCAAATAGGTTGAGGTTGCATAGCAGACAAGACATTAAAATAGTGAAGAAGAGAAGTAATATTAACTTTTATGGTCTGGTATTAAAAATCTTGGTATCTTTTTTTTTTTTTTTTTTTTTTTTTTTTCTAGTTGCACCTATATTGTCTGCTGCTCAGTCACAATTTATTACAGGTTTATCTCGCAGGTTAGGTAGAACCCTGCATATAGTTTGGAGTGGGTGTACATTGTTCCGTTAGATTGCAAACAAGCGGAGATACTGATTTCTTCTTGGGGATTTGAACTCATCAACTTCTGGCAAATAATCAAGATTTTTATGTACCTGGTTGCCGTGTTTCCTAATGAGCTAATTTAGTTTAATTCTCACGAATGATGATCCATTCGTGAATAAAAAGTACTCAAGTGCTTTAACATTTAAATAATGGGTGTTTCTTGATTAAACAAGTATTATCGTGTGTTTATTTTCATTACCTTTCTCCCATCTGTCTCGGTTTATTGACCTGCTCTTTACTGCAGACTGTGGTAAAGCTGCTGTACTCTTTTTTTCCAGGCAATTTGCAAGAGGGGTGGTTGCTTGGGTTTGAATTTCATTACCTTGCCTTAACCTTGTGCTTAAGGCCGGTTACATTTCATTTGGAGAAGATGATTCCCTGCCCGAGGCAACAAAAAGTGAAGGTAATGGAGAGCATTAGCAGTGATTTAGATTGTAAGCTCTTTTGAGCAGGGACTGTCTTTTTCTTCATGTTCAGTTGTGAAGCGCTGCGTACGACTGGTAGCGCTATAGAAATGATTTATAGTAGTACATAGTAACATAGTAGATGACGGCAGAAAAAAGACCTGCAAGGTCCATCCAGTCTGCCCAACAAGATAACTCATATTTGCTACTTTTTGTGTATACCCTACTTTGATTTGTACCTGTGCTCTTCAGGGCACAGACTGTATAAGTCTGCCCAGCACTATCCCCGCCTCCCAACCACCAGCCCCGCCTCCCAACCACTGGCTCTGGCACAGACCGTACAAGTCTGCCCAGCACTATCCCCGCCTCCCACCACCGGCTCTGGCACAGACCGTATAAGTCTGCCCAGCACTATCCCCGCCTCCCAACCACCAGTCCCGCCTCCCGATCTTGACTAAGCTCCTGAGGATCCATTCCTTCGGCACAGGATTCCTTTATGCTTATCCCACGCATGTTTGAATTCCGTTACCATTTTCATTTCCACCACCTCCCACGGGAGGGCATTCCAAGCATCCACTACTCTCTCCGTGAAACCTCGGCTTCCTTGATTCTCAGTCCACTGCTTTGACGTACTAGGCTACCAAAGTGCTGTTTTCCGAATGCACCTTATGGTACAGTTCAGATTTATAATAGGCCTTTCGGTTGTATCCCAGGGAAGGAAGGAGGCAACATTTGAGTCAGGAAAGCTGTATTCCAGGCATATGTCTGGGAAGGAGACAAAATTTGGGACAGCATGATATGCAAGCTAATCAGAAGCACAGTAATGTAACAGCTAAGAAAAAGATTAGAGACATCCTGATGGAAACTCCGTAAGCATCACAAATGTTAAGTCTGGATAAATAAGGCAAAACTTAATTAAAACACTCTTGCCAGAAATTTCTCTTCATTAAATAGTTCTGTAGATACTTCTAAGAGGGATGGGGATTGAGCTTTCATTAAACTGATTTGTGACCGTAACATAAGAATAGCTGTACTGTGTCAGACCAATGGTCCATCTAGACCAGTATCCTGTTTCCAACAGCGGCCAATCCAGGTCGCAAGTACCTGGCAGAAACCCAGAGTACCTAGCATTTCCTCCTGACCTGCCTTAAAATGGTACTAATGCACGCCTTCTAGCCCTGGTGTTGTGGTCCTTGCAAATGTGTGTTGCATAAAAGCCAATTAAGAATATTAATTTATTTATGTAGTACACTTTGGATTAATATGGTTGAAGTAGACGAGCCGAGCATCCAAGCCTTGGGCCTTTAAGTAAGCAGGCAGATCACAGGTTAGATGCAAAAAAAAGCTTTATTAGATAGAAGCTTGTTCTGTCCAGCAGGCTATAAGACATTAACTTCTCCACAGTTGTCTCCTCTGATTTTGAAAGGAATCCTGTAAATAATGCATCAAAAACTCTCTCAGCAATGCTTGGGAGCTTCCAGGATGGTCCCTCTGGAGGTCCCTGGCTTCTCTAACCCCAGACTTTTTAATACTTTCTGGTTGGGTCCCCGCCCTGCTGTCTGGAGTTTCCTCTTTGACCTTGTTAAGGTGACCCGGTGGGGGAATGTGTTTGAGGACCAGATTTACACTCCCTCAGGGTGATAAAAATATAAAGGTGAGGCTGGCACTGTTTGCTGAGACGTTGTTGGGTTGCTAATGTAGGGAGTAATTCTCTAAGGAGCTGCCTCAATTATAGACATATAGAACATGCGTAAACACTGGTATTTTAATCATTCGTGTGCATATGTGGAGGAGTAGCCTAATGGTTAGTGCAGTGAGCTTTGATCCTGGTGACCTGGGTTTGATTCTCACTGTGCCTCCTTGTGATCCTGCGCAAGTCACTTAGCCCTCCATTGTCCCAGGTACAAAACTTAGATTGTGAGCCTACTAGGGACAGACAAAGTACCTGCATTTAATGTGTGCAGTGCTGTGTACGTCTAGTGGCACTATAGAAATGATTATTAGTAGCATTCTGTAAGAATGCGCCGATCTTCAATAATGTGTACTTTGTAGGTGGCTGTTCACATGGGTAGAATTTGGCTGGAGTATGGGCCAGGGGCCGACTGACAGTGATCCTGGGCCCCTGGGCAGTAAGGGTCTTTGGCACCACCCTCGCTGCTGCCGGCTGGCTGCCCCCCACCACCCCGCTTCCACCACCATGGTGCTGTTACCTTATTATTATTAGCATTTGTATAGCGCTACCAGACGCACGCAGCGCTGAACACCTGCTACAAAGAGACAGTCCCTGCTCAAAAGAGCTTACAATCTAAATAATACAGAGAGACAAGACAGTTACGGGTGAGGGAAGTAATGGGTGAGAAGGAAGGAAGGGACAAGGGGAGGGCAATTGAGTAGTGGCTAGGAGCTAAAAAGCAGCAGTGAAAAGGTGGGTTTTCAGCATAGATTTGAAAACAGGTAGAGATGGAGCTAGACGTATAGGTCCAGGAAACTACCTCCCTCCCACACACTACTGCCCCCACCACCACCGCAGCTGCTGCCCTCCTCCTGCACACTAAGCTCCCCTGAGCCTCAGTGGGCCCTTGAAGAGCCCTGATGGTCTAGTGGCTTCTTCAGGGGCAGCAAAGAATCCCACTCTTTCTTGCCCACTACCGCTATTCTGGTTGGCGCCCCCGTTGTGTTTTCAAAAGTGGGTACCGAGACTTTTCGTGGTAGTCATGACAGGTCTCGACAGTCTCACGAGACTGCCACAGGGCTTCTAGGCAGCCATTTTTAAAACACGACAGCACCGGGCAGAATAGCAGCAGCGGGGCAGGAAAGAGTGGGGTTCTTTCCTGCCCCCACAGAGGTCACTAGACCACCAGGTCTCTTCAAGGTGGAATCAGGGAGGGCCCACTGAGGCACGGGAGGCTGTAGTGTATGTGGGGGGGAGGGGGAGAGCCTCTGGGTCCTGGAGCACTGCCCGGTTGCCTGAATTGTCAGTCCACTCCCTGGTATGGGCAGGGCACACAATTACATAAATTATAGAATACTATGATTTGGATGTGTTATTTAGCAATCTAGACTTGTGACTAAAATATAGGCAAAACTAAAAAGACCTCGTAACTGGAGTGGGCTTTGATGGCAGCTCCAGAGGTTGGGGAAGTAAGACCAACGCCGGGCAGACTCCTGTGGTCTGGGTCCCGTAAATGGCTAAAACAGATCAGGATCGAGCTGGAATGGGCTTCGACGGCAACTCTAGTAGTTGGGGAAATAGGACCACTGCTGGGTAGACTTCTACGGTCTGTGCCTCAAAATTGGCAGAGAGAGATGGAGACTAAGGGGCTAATTTTCGAAAGAGAAAAACATTCAAAAAGTGTCATAAAGCAACATTTATTTATTTATTTATTGCATTTGTTCCCCACATTTTCCCACCTATTTGCAGGCTCAATGTGGCTTACATAGTACCGTCAAAGGCGTTTGCCCAGTCGGTGGATAACAAATACAAAGTTGTACAGTGATCGTATGAGGTATAAGTGGAGGGTCGGAATGGATGAAGATTGCGTGTTGTCCTGTTCGATCATAGTCATGCTGTGTTGGTAGGTGAAGAGGGTTACGTGGGGTCGTTGGGGTAGGCCATTTTTGAAGAGGTAGGTTTTTAGTGATTTCCTGAAGTTCAAGTGGTCGTGGATTGTTTTCACAGCTTTTGGGAGCCCATTCCATAGTTGTGCGCTTATGTAGGAGAACCTGGCTGCATAAGTTTGTTTTGAATTTCAGTCCTTTGCAATTTTGGTAGTGTAGGTTTAGGTAGGATCTTCTCAAAACGTCCAAATTAGTATTTTCAAAACCTGTTTTGCAAATGTCTTATCTATGCATTTCGTTTGCAGTGCATCCAAATCACAAGGGGGCATGTCGGGGCTTTTTTGAAGGTGGGATTAGGGTGGGCTTAGTGCATGCCTAACACTTGGACGTTTTACAGCCATAATAGGAAAAAAAACCCCAAAACATCTAGGGCGAAAACTTCAACGTTTTAGTTTAGACCTGTTTTTCTAATGAATAAGATACAAAAAAGGTGACCTAAATGACTAGATGACCACTGGATAGAGTCGGAGATTACCCCCACTGACCCCTCCTCCCCCCCCCCCCCAAATGTGAATAAAAATAGAACTCATCAACCTCTGACAGCCTCAGATGTTATACTCGGGTACATTAGAGCAGCATGCAGGTCTGTGGAGTAGTGGTGGGTGCAGTGCACTGTAGACAGGTGGAACCAGGCTCGTACCTCCCCCTTCATGTTACACTTATGATGGAAACTGTGACCTCTCTGAAATTTACCAGAAACTCACTATACCCACTCAGGGGCGTAGCCAGACGTCCGGGGAGGGGGGGTCCAAAGCCCGAGGGGAGGGGGCACATTTTAGCCCTCCCCCCCAGCGCTGCCCCCCCCCCGCCGCCATTGCTGCCCCCCCCCCACGTCTTTTCCGACCCCCCTCCCGCCGCGAACCCGCCCCTGCCGCCGCCTACCTTCACTTTTGCTGGCGGGGGACCCCACTCCCCGCCAGCCGACGTCAGACTCAGAGAACAGAGTGCAGGACGTCAGACTCGGAGAACAGAGTTCTGTTCTCTGAGTCTGATGTCGCACGTACAACGTGCAGGACGTCAGCAATGCATGCAACAGCAGGAGCAGGATGGAGAAGATGTCGGCTGGCGGGGAGTGGGGTCCTCCGCCAGCAAAAGTGAAGTGAAGGTAGGCAGCAGCTGGGGCGGGTTCGCCGGGAGGGGGATCCAGGCTGGAATCTACGGGGGCATGGGCCCCCTCAGGCCCCACGTAGCTACGCCACTGTACCCACTTATAGGTGCATCCTTCACCCATAAGGGCTATTGTAGGGGTGTACGGTTGGGGGTAGTGGGTTTTGGAGGGCTCAGCAGACAAGGGAGCAACGGTGAGATGTTTACGTGGGAGCATTTATATGAAGTCCACAGCAGTGCCTCCTAGGGTACCCCATTGCTCTCCTGGGATGTCTGGGGACCAGTCTACTAAAGCATATTGGCCCCTCCTACGCATCAGTGGCTTGATTTTCTACATTTTTCACTTGTGGTTTTTTTCCCCCCCCGAAAATGGCCTGAAAACGTAACCGCACAGAGCACAAAACTGCAAATTAGTATTTTCCAGAGAGAAAAAAAAATAGACGTTTTGCTTTTTTTTGAAAATGGTTACATTTGCTATTCGGATTTGGAACGTTTAGCACAAAACGTTCAAAGTCTGAGTTAGACGTTATATCGAAAATGCCCCTTCATGTATACCAGTATTTTTAATCGTGACGAAGCGGAACCTGTGCCAAGTACCAGATTCAACTCTGGCCACCTTGTTAGGCTGACTGGATGGACCGTAGAGGTCTTTATTTGCCATCATTTACTATGTTACTATATTTTGCTAGTATTCTGTAAAGAAAAGTAGATGCCTACTTTGTTTTTTGTTTTTTTTAATGGGATAGGTATGTTCTTGATGTCTAAAATTAGCACCCCCTTTACAGAATTACTCAGTTTTTTTGACGTTTAATTTACAAAGGGTCTAATATCTTGGCAGTGGTGTAGGAAGGGCGGGACGGTGGGGGCGGTCCGCCCTGGGTGCACGCTGTTGGAGGGGTGCAGAGAGCAGCCGCGCGCCTGTTGGCTCCGCTGGTTCCCTGCTCCCTCTGCCCTGGAACAGGTTACTTCCTGTTCTGGAGCAGAGAGCCAGTGGAGCCGACAGGCGAGCAGCTGCACCCTCCAGCAGCCAAGAATGCACCCGGGGGGGGGGGGGGGGGAGAGCTTGATGCGCTGAGGAGGGGGGTGTCATTGCACCGGGGGGGGGGATGTCGTGCTGCACCCTGGGGGGGACGGAAGCCGCTGCACCCGGGGGGAGGGGTGTGTGTGTGTGTGTGCAGCGGCGATCCGCCCCGGGTGGCAGCCAACCTAGGATCGCCACTGAATCTTGGTCAGTGATGCTGTCAGTGGTCGATATCCTCTGTGCTGTTACATTTTACAGTACGAGTCATATTTCGCTTGTAAGATCGCTATTGAAAAGAGCCATTTGTTTTCGGTATGGAGGATTCTAAAAATCCATTCGGCATCATTATCTTAAAACAATAAAGCCAGATGGGAAACAGAGCTTCAAATACAGAAGGGAAAGAATTTAAAACCGGTTGTACACCAGAGAATTACAAAAAACAACCCAAGGTTGTAGTGGGATTTTGATTTGTTCTGGAAAACAAAAGGTTTATCTTTCCAGTGTTGTTCACAATCTCCAGCTGAGCTTTGCAGAACAAATTGGGTCTATCAGTAAAGACCTCCCTTTTTAATTAGTTTTGCCACATTAAAAAAAAAAACAACACACAGATGTCCTTTTCCCTCTGGATAAAACTTGAAATGATACACTCTCTGGGGATGGCAGAGGACAAGTATTTAAGTCCTTTCTTCCTCCACACCCATCATTAATTTCACAGAAAAAAAAAGGAATTTTTTTTAAAACGAGAGTTTATTTTCTTTGCAGAAGAAAGCTCTTCAGTTTGCATGTGTTCGAAGCATAAATAACTCTTTCATGCTGTACATGGTGGGGGGAGACGCTTAATGCCGTGTTACAACATCATCGAGCAAAAATTTTGGCAAAGCTGAAACCCTCAGCTGCAGCTTTGTAATGTTCGGCTGTCTTAAATCCTTTTTCGTTTCCATGAAGTGCACAACTGCGTTAGGCAAAGAGTTAAAAAGCATTGACCAGCCTGTCCTTATTGGGTTTAACTCGGTTGAAAATGGCAGATGCAAATCAAGGTAAGGTATGTACAAAAAGTAGCACATATGAGTTTATCTTGTTGGGCAGGTCTTTTTCTGCCGTCATCTACTATGGGTAGTCTTAGGGCTTCAAGGTGCAAAATACAGTATTACTTCAGGGTAGTTCATAGGGGCGTAGCCAGACTTTGACAGGAGGGGGGTCCAGAGCCCGAGGTGAGGGGGCACATTTTAGCCCCCCCCCCCCCCCACCGCCAACTTTCACCCCCCTCTGCTGCCGCCTCAACCCTCTCAACCCCCCCTCCTGCCGCCAACCCTCTCCCGCCGCGTACCTTTGCTGGCGGGGGACCCCAACCCCCGCCAGCCGAAGTCCTCTTCTCGGCCGCGCGGCTTTGCTGATCGCCGTCACCACCGCTACAACCCTCTCAACCCCCCTTCCCACCTCCAACCCTCTCCTGCCGCGTACCTTTGCTGGCGGGGGACCCCAACCCCCGCCAGCCAAAGTCCTGTTCTCGGCCGCATGGCGTATCCGAATGATCTGATCAAGTTTGAATCTGTTTCTGTGCTTGCGTCTGACGTCCTGCACGTATAACGTGCAGGACATCAGACACACGCACAGAAACTTTATCAGATCATTCAGCAAGCAACGCTGCGCAGCCGAGGAGAGGACTTCGGCTGGCGGGAGTTGGAGTCCCCCGTCAGCAAAGGTATGCGACGGCAGCGGGGGAGGGTTGGCGGCGGGAAGGGGGGTCGAGAGGGTCCAAGGCCAAATCTACAGGGGCCCATGCCCCCCTGGTTCATACAGGTTTTTTATAGCCTACGTTTGCTGCAGGCTGTGAGACCTTGAGCTCATGAGGAGGTTTTTGAAACTTTGTTACGTGCGCTGTTCATTTCAAGGCTGGATTATGGGAACGTGGTATATGCTGGCCTTTGACAATGTTCGTTAAAATGCTTACAGACCTTGCAAAATGCTGGTATATGATTACTACAGGTCTGAAGGGGAGGAAACATTTGTATGCCTGGTTCTTCTCTCAAGCCTTTAATACATAGGGTGAATGACTATACACTCATTCTGCACCTGGACTAGCTCGCTACACACACTGTAACTTAGATCAGTTCCTTATCTCTTTCTTAACTATATACAACGAACTTGCCTTGCGTTTAGCTAACCATCAAATTATCCCAACTGACTCTGTACCACACATCTTGTTCCCATCATATATCTGCTCTTGGTCCCTCAGCTATATGGTAAGCCGAATTGTAGAAAATCTTTAACATCATATCTATGTTAGTTGAATGTTATAATCAGGGGTGTGTTGGTAAATTTTTAACAACAGGCTCTTTCTCCAGACGTAGCCAGCTCTGCAGTTGGAAGGGCCAGGGGTGGCAACACTTTCCTCTCTCTCCTCCCTCCCTTCGTGCAGGCACGCTAGGCATACCTTTGCTGGCAGCCAATAAATGGACTGCCACCACTCCCAACGTCTTGCTCTGAGCAGCATGCTGGAACTTCTCTCACATGCTCCAGAAGTCCCAGCCTGCTGCCCAGAGCTGGAAACAAGGAGCGGGGAGCAGCAGTAGTCTTGGCTGGCAGGGCTCAGCTTCCCCACCAGCAAAGTAAAAGATAATTCAGCAGGGGGCCCAAGCCCACATTTTGGGAGCCAGTTGTTAAAGTAGCCATGGAGGACCCTACTTTAACAACCGGCTCCCAAAATTCTTAAAAACTTAACAACCGGCTCTTGCGAGCCTGCTCCAGCACACCACTGGTTATAATGCTTCCTAGGTGTATCATTAGTATTACGCTAACATTTTTTTTTTTTGGGGGGGGGGGGGTTGCCGGGTTCTTGAAGCCTGGATTAGCCCCTGTCAGAGACAGGATGCTGGGCTTGATGGACCCTTTGTCTTTTCCTAGTATGGCGGTACTTATGTACTTATGTATTGTTTTATATCTCTGGTATTTGCATTTCTGTGCTGTTGGTAGTTTTATTATTAGGTTTCACTTTACTGTTTTTGGGTTTATTGTATTAATGTTTATTCTCGGTTATTTTACTATTGTTGTGTTAACAAAATTGTAAGTTTCATGTTAAGCTGTACCTGCTGTACGCCGCCTTGGGTGAATCTCTTCATAAAGGCGGTTAATAAATCCCAATAAATACCTTAGCTCCGATGGAGTGCAGGGTAAGCTGTTTCTTTTGGCCTTTAAGGCAATGCATGATAAAGCAGCCCTCTATCTATGATTACTTTGTATTTCCAGGTAGGACCTTGCTGTCTACTAGTTCACATTTGCTTGTGGTTCCTACTTCTTGGAGGGCTTGGTTGGATGCCATCCGGGAGGGAGCTTTCTTCTGGCGTGCTCCTGAGCTCTGAAATCAGCTTCTGGCTGATGTCCAAGCAGAAAAATCAATCAAATTTATTTAAAGTGAAATTAAAAACGTATTCTTTTTAGGTTAGCATTTGGGATGTAATCCGGGTCATTCCTGTAGAGGTTGGTTCAGCCTATAGAACTCTCCAGTATTTCTCAACCTCCAGCAGATGCTAGGCCTTGTCTGTTGCAGCAGGTCAGATTTTCAGCCTGACTCCCCCAAGACAGAGCTTGTAGCCGTGTCCTTGTGATAACAGTCCTTTCCCACAGTTGAACATGGAGATGAAAGGCCCTTCACTGCCTCAAGCTAATGCCTGTGGGCCCTAGCTTTATGAGACTTTGGCATTGGGCCCCGTGGATTCCTCTCTCCCCTCTCCTGGCAAGCTTTCTGCAGCAAAAAAAAAAAAAATCTTTTGGGTGTGCTATATTTCCCTGCTTGTCAGGAAGGGGGGGAGGGGTGCTCTGCCAGCTGGCCATGAATATTCTGGCCATAGTAAGGAATTGGGTAAGTTGAGGGGAACTTGGAAGGAGAAGGAGGCAGGAGAGAGAGAGAGGGAGAAAGTGTAGATACATTTGCATCCCTGTTTTTCAAGTTTTGATCTTGTGTGCATCTCAACCTTCTCTCGATCTACTCCCAAGCTTCTTCAGTACCCATCACCTTCAGGCACATGGCCACCTTTCAACCTTTTTAAAATTAATTTCCATCTCCCTCCTTAAATTCTTGTCTGCTTTCTTCTCAACCACCCCAAGTTTACTCCATATCCTCCTAATGTAGCCAGTCACAGGTTCCTCCCCGCTTCCTTTCCCCCTCTCTAGGTCCTCTTTACCTATCATTGCCCTTGGATGCCTCTCTCAGTTTCGTGTTCTCTCTTTGTCCTCCTCCTTCTTCCAGGAGGTTCTCCCTTCTTTGTTTCTTGGGCCATAGTACTCTGGACAGAATACTACTACTTAACATTTCTAGAGCGCTACTAGGGTTACGCAGCGCTGTACAAAATAAACAAAGAAGGACGGTCCCTGCTCAAATGAACTTACAATCTAGAGAACGAAATGTCAAGTTGGGCAGTCTAGATTTCCTGGGTAGAAGTGTAGAGGTTAGGTGCCGAAGGCGACATTGAAGAGGTGGGCTTTAAGCAGAGATTTGAAGATGGGGAGGGAGGGGGCCTGACGTATGGGCTCGGGGAGTTTGTTCCACGCGTGGGGCGAGGCAGAAAGGGCGGAGCCTGGAGTTGGCGGTGGTGGAGAAGGGTACTGAAAGGAGGGATTTGTCTTGAGAGCGGAGGTTACGGGTAAGAACGTAAGGGGAGATGAGGGTTGAGAGGTAAGGAGGGGCTGCAGATCGAGTACATTTGTAGGTTAGGCAGAATAGTGGTAGGGCATGGACATAGGACTAGACTTACTAAAGTGTAGGGCTACCATATGTCCGGGTTTCAATCTGTCTAAAACTCTGCTGCGCGTCTTATATTCCGCCAGAGTCGCTATACTCACGTTAGCCCTCTCCTCAAGTCGCTTCACTGGCTCCCTATCCGCTTCCGCATACGGTTCAAACTTCTCCTTTTGGACCTACAAGTGCATCCACTCCACAGCTCCTCAGTACCTTTCCGCTCTCATCTCTCCCTACACTCCTCCCCGTGAGCTCCGTTCGCTGGGTAAATGTCTCCTGTCGTCCCCCTTCTCCCCCACTGCTAACTCCCGGCTCCGTTCCTTCTATCTCGCTGCTCCCTATGCCTGGAATAGACTCCCTGAGCCAGTACGTCAGGCTCAGTCTCTGGCTGTCTTCAAGTCTAGGCTTAAAGCCCACCTCTTTGCTACTGCTTTCGACTCCTAACCATGACTCTCTTACTCAACACCCTCACTTATCACCCCTAGCACTGCAATTTCCCCACCCCTAGCTGTCTATTCGTCTGTCCAATTTAGATTGTAAGCTCTGTTGAGCAGGGACTGTCTTTTTCATGTTCATTTGTACAGCGCTGCGTAAGTCTAGTAGCGCTATAGAAATGTTTAATAGTAGTAGTAGTAGTACATGTCCTCTTTTTTTTGAGGCACCGCAGGGCATCCGGGTGGGTTTTTCTGGCCCACCCGTCTGTCCGGGTTTGCGGGCAAGCTGGCGGGAGGGCCTCAGGGTTCACTCCCCTCACGTACCTTATCGTGCCCTGGTAGTCTATTGGCCTCTTCGCTGTCTCCTGCCTGGCGCTGCCACTGACCCGCTCACTGCCGGCACCGCTTCAAAATGGATGCCAAGACTTCAAGCTGGACTTCCGCAGAAGTCTTTGCAAGGTCGCGTCACCATTTGACGTCTCGACAGCCATTTGGAAGCATTACTGCATTCACATGTGCTAAATGAAGAGAAAATATTGCCACTGTTAGCAAATAGGTTCCTATCCGTAAACGAACCTTTTCCGTAGATGGGAAGGCGGTAGAACTAGAGGACATGAAATGAGATTAAATGGGGGCAGACTCAAGAAAAATGTCAGGAAGTATTTTTTTCATGGAGAGAGTGGTGGATACTTGGAATGCCCTCCCACGGGAGTTGGTGGAGATGAAAACGGTAACGGAATTTTAAAAAAATGTGTGGTATAAACATAAAGGAATTCTGTTCAGAAGGAATGGATCCTTGGAAGCTTAGCAGAGATTGAGTGGCAGCACCGGTGGTGGGAGGCGGGGCTAGTTCTGGGCAGACTTCTATGATCTGTGCCCTGAAAATGACAGATACAAATCAAGGTCAGGTATACACATAAAGTAGCACATATGAATTTATCTTGTTGGGCAGACTGGATGGACCGTACAGGTCTTTCTCTGTCGTCATCTACTATGTTACTATGTTTTGCATAAATTGGGATCAGCAATAAATAACGTGCATTAATTCATATTAGCCTGTGGTAACACGGTAGCGCCTGTTAGTAAATCTAGCCCACAGTGAACTTGTGCTTCCTGACCTCTCAGCTGCTGTAACCCTGTGGTGTAATCGGAAAGCATCGGGGGAGTGGGGAGCAGCTGTAGAGACACTGGGAGTGTGCTTCCTTTGTCCCCATGATGCTGGCATGCTATCGGTGCTATTCATCCAACTGCTGGGGGGACAGAGAGAGAGAGAGAAAATTGCAGCCTTTTGAAGATAGAAATGCTTGCTCCGTATCTTGCCAAGGGATGTCCTACATTCTGAGGCTGAGGGGATGATGCAATAGAGTGCGCTCAGACTTTGCATGGGGTTAGCGCGGCTTTAGAACGCAGGGCACCAGCTAACTCTGTGCAAAACCTTGAGTGCATGGTAATTTAATAAGGCTAATTACTACTCAGCCCAGATGCAGAGATGTACGCCGAAGAGTGAAAGCCTGAGGACCACACCAACTGAGAAGGCATCTGTTGCCGCAGTACCAATCCTCCCCACCTCATGTGCGCGCTTGTTTTTTTTTTTTTTGCGCATGCCTGAAAACTGAGCATGTGCAGGACAGGAAGAGGCCAGCACAATGGTAACGGGTGGAAAGAGGACCAAGAGGAGAATATGCTTAGAATGTGGATTCATGGATTAATGTGCCAGAGAATGTGGTAAAGGCGGTTAGCTTAGCGGGATTAAAAAAAAAGGTTTGGACAGCTTCCTAAAGTAAAAGTCCATAGACCATTATTAAAATGGACTTGGGGACAATCCACTGCTTATTTCTGGGATAAGCAGCATAAAATGTTTTGTACTTTTTGGGGATCTTGCCAGGTATTTATGACCTGGATTGGCCACTGTTGGAAATAGGATGCTGGGCTTGATGGGCCTTTGGTCTGTCCCAGTATGGCAATACTTATGTACTTGGGATTCTGAATGGAATGTTGTTACACTTTGAAATTCTGCATGGAATCTTGTTATTCTTTAGAATTCTAGAATCTTGCTACTCTTTGAGGTTCTACATGGAATGTTGCCACTATTTGGGTTTCTGCCAGGTATTTGTGACCTGGATTGGCCACTGTTGGAAATAGGATGCTGGGCTTGATGGACCTTTGGTCTGTCCCAGTATGGCAATACTTATGTACTTATGTAACATAGTGGGCGGGTTGGGTTATAGGGGATAAGTGAACTACTAAGAAAAGAAAGAACACCTGCAGAGAAGACCTAATGTGTAATTGTCAGGATCTTGAAGAGTCAGGGGGGGTGACCCTATCAAAATTCTTTTTTCTATGAAAGAGCTTTATGATGGTGGTGGTCTGAATTAGTTGAGGATGGTGTATTTTTGAGAGATTTTGAGACCAGGAAGTAACGAATTACAGTAGTCAAAACAAGCGAATGTATCAAAAACCTCAGAGCCTTCAGCTCCACTATTGGGTGAACAGATCAGAGTTGTTGAGTATGATTTTCCTCACCAGGTTAGATAAGCAAGAAATCTTATTAATCTTAACTCCAAGAATTTGTACTGAGTCTCTCAGGGGGGATATGGGTTACATAAGTTCATATAAGTACATAAGTAATGCCACACTGGGAAAAGACCAAGGGTCCATCGAGCCCAGCATCCTGTCCACGACAGCGGCCAATCCAGGCCAAGGGCACCTGGAGAGCTTCCCAAATGTACAAAAATTCTATACATGTTATTCCCGGAATTGTGGATTTTTCCCAAGTCCATTTAGTAGCGGTTTATGGACTTGTCCTTTAGGAAACCGTCTAACCCCTTTTTAAACTCTGCCAAGCTAACTGCCTTCACCACGTTCTCCGGCAACGAATTCCAGAGTTTAATTACACGTTGGAGAAACAATTTTCTCCGATTTGTTTTAAATTTACTACACTGTAGTTTCATCGCATGCCCCCTAGTCCTAGTATTTTTGGAAAGCGTGAACAGACGCTTCACATCCACCCGTTCCATTCCACTCATTATTTTATATACCTCTATCATGTCTCCCCTCAGCCGTCTCTTCTCCAAGCTGAAAAGCCCTACCTTCCTTAGTCTCTCTTCATAGGGAAGTCGTCCCATCCCCGCTATCATTTTAGTCGCCCTTCGCTGCACCTTTTCCAATTCCACTATATTTTTCTTGAGATGCGGTGACCAGAATGAGTAGTGGGTAAGCTGAGCAAGAAAAAGGAGTTTTGGCCAACTCCTAATAGAGCAATAGTCTTCGAAGGATTAAGCTTCTCTCCCCCCAAAGGTTAATAAGGCGTACTTATTGGTTTTTAGTCAAGTTTTGCAGGCCTCATTAGTCTTTGACAAGCCTGCTGAACTGAACCTCCAGAGGAAATTTAATTACAGTACAGCTGCCTGCAATATGCAATATCGTCGCTGCACTCTTCTCGATCCAAGCTGCTGGTCATCACAGTGTACAAAATGTATGCCTGATGAACATCACACACCGGTTCAGAGTTAAAGAATTCGCATCTTATACATTTTACCCCAGATTAATGTTTCAGTCTAGATGATATACCTTCAGTCAGAGGCATTGGAGCCGACTCTATGGGTGCTTGAGCACCCCCAATATTGAGAAAATTCCTTGTGTGTGTCCAGGGAGGGGTTATTTTCATTGGGCTTAGCACCCCCAATAATTTTGAAAAGTTGGCTCCTATGGTCAGAGGTCAAGTTTTGATGGATTTCTGCTGATCTCAGGTGAGTAGGCAGGACACTTGACTACAGAATATAGGGCTGCTTTCCTTGAAATTAACTCTGACCCCCCCCCCCTAAAAAAAAAAAACCAGAAGAATTGATATGTATGATATAAATTGCCTACTTAGAGTGGATACCTAAATTACACTAGTCCAGTGATTCCCAAACCTGATCTTAAGAGGCCAGGGCTGCCGAGAGTCACTGCCAGCCCCCCTCCCACTCGGGATGCAGCCGCCGGACTCCCCCTATCAGGACGTAGCCCCCCCCCCCCCCCCCAAACCCACAGTTAGGATACAGCCACTGGCCCTAACCTGGAATGTAGCCACTGCTGCTCTCACGAGATCCCGCCACCGGGCCCTCCTTTGAGGCCTGGAGGAGCTGACGCACTAATGTGAGGGGCCCCACCCCCTATGTCAGTGCATCTGCTCCTTCCCAGCCTCCAAGGGGGGGGGGCCCGGCACCACAGCCTGCCTCTCACCTGTCCCCAGTGTACAGGGACAGGTTCCCGATAGGAGCAGGAGAGAGACAGACCCCGGGACCTGGTGCCCCGGGACCTCCCCCTTGGAGGCTGGGCCCGGAGAATTTTGCCCTCCCTGCCCCCCCCCCCCCCCCCCCCCGGCAGCCCTGCAAGAGGCACCCCAGCTAGTCAGGTTTTCATGATATCTGTAATGAATATTCATGAGAGATTTGCATGCACCGTCTCCTCTCTGCGTGTCAGTCTGTCTCATGAATATTCACTATGGATACCCTAAAAACCTGACTGGCTGGGGTGCCTCCAGGACCAGGTTTGGGAACCATTGCACTAGTACTAGGGAGGGAGTGTTCACATGGGTGAGATTCACGAACCACGTTATTAAAGATACTCTAATGAAATCTCCTTAATCTTGTAGGGATAAATGCCCAGGCTCGCAAGCTTCAGAGAAACCGTGCAAAGGGAGCAACAACCTTGATGTCGGGATGCAAAAGCGTCTCCACAACGCCATCATTTCGTCGCACCTTGAGTGAGGCCAGCCTGAACCATGCTGAGGCGCAGGATGAGAAACTGAAGAGGCATTACTCAACGCTGCCAGAAGCAATGTGGAGTGAAGAGTCAATGGATGAAAAGCATGGACCATCGGGAGAGAGGAGCAATTCATTGCGATGTTCCCTCTACCAGTGCCCTCATCTTCTTCTCCTGCAGGGATACAACCAGCAGTATGTAAGCATTGAACTGATGCTTATCCGCTTTCCGTTCTCTCAAAGCTACTTATGTACCCAGCACGCCTATCTCCCACCCCTCCTGATGAAACTCACAGTGTGAAAAATTACAAATTGCACAGGTTAGGAAATAGTGAAATGCTCTTTTGGACAACTGATTATAGTTGGAACACTTCTGTTTCCGGTTTCTATGTTGACTGCGCTACCTTTCCAGTCAGAGAGACACAGGGGTCCTTTTAGTAAGCTGTGGTAAGTGCTAAAATGCGCGGTTACCATGGGACGCACGCAGGCGTCCTGCATTAAGTTCTGGATCTGCGCATGTAAACCACACGATCAGCAAAAGAAGGAAAGTCGAATGTGGTGTTCGGCACTGCCAGAGACGTTCCTCCTTTTGCTGAGATTTTTTAGCTGCGAAGGAAGGCGCCCGTTTGTTCTATGCAGTCTTGTCAGCTGTACAGAAGTCCATTTAACCTTTAAACACCAGATTGGCCAGACTCCTGAGGCAGGTGCTTAGGCGCTGAAACACAGCCGTTGTGTCCTTTTGGCGTTCAGCCTTGCTTCTATTTTGCTGGTGCATTTTCGTCTGAAACCAAAACTGTGCTGCACAGTACCCACTCCCTCCCCCTCCTTGACCCACCTGTCTGCGGCAGCCTCCATCCTGGGCCTACCGTGTCATTGGTGGCTATTAGGGGCAAGAGCGATCCTACTCGCTTCTACCCATGCTGGCTCCTAAATCAAAATGGCTTCTGGGACCTCTGGTTGATTGAGGAATCACTTCTGTCCCTACTATCCACCAGTGACATGGTAGGGATGAGGACTGTCGACTACGGGTGGGTCCGGGAGGGGGACTAGTCAGAGGAGAGTGTAGGGAATGGGTACTGTGGGCTGAAACTGAAAATCCTGGTTTTGGTGGGGCTCTGCGGGCAATTTTATAAACGTCTAGTTCAGCAATATAAAACACCATTCATAAAATTGCCCTGTAAGTGTGTCCAGTGGAAAGTGCACAGGAAACCTGAGCATGTTCTTGATTTCATTGCTTAAGTAGGTTTGCAGATCTTTTGCAGGCACTGTGGGCTGTTGGAGGGCAGGGCACTGCCTACTTGACACAATGGGATTCATATCAGCTGCCTGGCATTCCAGCCAGAGATAATAAGGATCTGAATTTCTTGGCAGTGTCGAAGTCACCATGGAAGTCGACAGTGCAACAGGCATCATAAGTTATCTCGGTCACAAACACCAGCCTAGCATGCGAGTTAATAAGGGTTTGAAATAAAACCCATTGTACTGGGATGCTGTTTTTTATGTGCTGCTATTTGATCCAGGTTTTTGAGTGCCAAAGGTGGTCCCGTTCTACTAGATCTTCAGCAGCTGAGCCACCCGGGAGCTGTTTGGCTCCTCTCGCTTTTGAGGTGGAGCTGCCACACCTTCTCGGTCTTCTGCAGTCAAGAGTATCATTTGGAACTCTTTGGCACTTCCTGCTACTGCAGGGTGATACCAGAAGTTTCACCCTAGGGGCAATTCATTTAGGCACCCCGAGAACCTGTTCTGTAATTTCACCTGGGCACTCAGATTCCGATGGTGAATACTAGTGTAACCCAGCAGGGCTGCCTGGGGGTGGGTGGGAGGGGGGCAAAATTCCATGGGCCCAGCCTTCAAGGGGGCCCGGCGCCGGGGTCTGTCTCCTTCCTGCTCCTGTTGGGACCCGGGTGCATGCATTAATGCAATAGCCCGGTCCCAGCACACAGGAGCAGGAGAGAGACACACCCCGGCGCGGGGCTCCCCATAGAAGCCGGGGAGGAGCAGATGCACTGACGCAGGAAGTTGGGGGGGGCGGTGGCGGCAGCAGCTGCATCCTGAGTATAGGGCGGCAACTGTGGCAGCCCTGCCTGGGCCCAGCTTTGTCACCCAGTATCTGTGTGCCTCGTGTAACTTCAGTTGTGTAAATGTGGAAGGGATGCACACAGTGTAAATTGTGCATGTAATTGGGAGCCCTCCCCCCACTTTCAATGTGAAGTTCTGGAGTGCTGTATCATTTATTAAAACAATTGCCCAACGTGGGCATGTTTCGCCCACAGGCTTTGTCAGGGGTAAAAACTGGTGTATAAATAAACACATGGAGGGACATAATTGAACGGGGACGACCATCTCTAAGGGCGCCCATCTCTAAGGACGTCCCGGTGAAGGGGCAGGGAAACCGCTATTATCGAAACAAAATGGGCATCCATCTTTCGTTTCGATAATATGGTCAGGGACGCCCAAATCTCAACATTTAGGTCGACCTTAGAGATGGTCATTCCCGGTTTTCAGCAATAATGGAAACTGAGGACGCCCGTCTCAAAAATGACCAAATCCAAGGCATTTGGTCGTGGGAGGAGCCAGCATTCGTAGTGCACTGGTCCCCCTCACATGCCAGGACACCAACCAGGCACCCTAGGGGGCACTGCAGTGGACTTCTCAAATTGCTCCCAGCTGCATAGCTCCCTTACCTTCGGTGCTGAGCCCCCCAAACCCCACTCCCCACAACTGTACAGTACTACCATAGCCCTAAGGGGTGAAGGGTGCACCTAGATGTGGGTACAGTGGGTTTCGGGTGGGTTTTGAAGGGCTCACATTTACCAGCACAAGTGTAACAGGTAGGGGGTGGGCCTGGGTCCGCCTGCCTGAAGTGCACTGCACCCACTAAAACTGCTCCAGGGACTTGCATACTGCTGTCATGGAGCTGGGTATGACATTTGAGGCTGGCATAGAGGCTGGCAAAAAATTAAAATTTTTTTAAGGTGGGAGAGGCTTGGTGACCACTGGGGGAGTAAGGGGAGGTCATCCGGTCGGTTTGGACACCTTTTTGAGGCTTGGTCGTGAAAAAAAATTGACCAAGTAAAATCGACCAAATGCTCGTCAGGGACGCCCTTCTTTTTTCCATTATCGGCCGAGGACGCCCATCTCTTAAGCACGCCCCAGTCCCGCCTTCGCTACGTTTCCCACACACCCCCAGGAACTTTGGTCGTCCCCGCGACGGAAAGCAGCTGAGGACGCCCAAAATCGGCTTTCGATTATGCCGATTTAGGCGACCCTGAGAGATGGACGCCCATCTCCCGATTTGTGTCGCAAGATGGGCGCCCTTCTCTTTCGAAAATGTCCCTGGTGGTCTGCTTGTTGTTTCATTGTAGTAATTCTGTAAATGTACACGCTGAAGGGATGCTTAAATACTGGTGCCCAGGACTGAATTGCCCTTTAAGTACATAAGTATTGCCATGCAGGGAAAGACCAAAGGTCCATCAAGCCCAGCATCCTGTTTCCAACAGTGGCCAATCCAGGTCACAAATACCTGGCAAAATCCCAAAAAAGTACAAAACATTTTATGCTGCTTCTCCCAGAAATAAGCAGTGGAGTTTCCCCAAGTCCATTTTAATAATGGTCTATGGACTTTTCCTTTACCGCCTTTACCACATTCTCTGGTAACAAATTCTAGAGTTTAATTACACGTTGAGTGAAGAAAAATTTTCTCCGATTCGTTTTAAATTTACTACTTTGTAGCTTTATCAAATACCCCCTTAGTCCTAGTATTTTTGGAAAGATTAAACAGAAGCTTCAGGTCTACTCTTTCCACTCCATTCATTATTTTATAGACCTGTTATAGACTTAATGCCACCTGAACAGGTAAAGCTAACCAAATTGTGTTCTAGCCTTAACTGAATGGCTACAAGCTTAAAACCCCCTTAAAATACCAAGGCTTTGCAATTGAGTGTCAACAGCATAATCTTACTACCCTTTGCTAATTAGGGCCCCTATATCACTTTACGTCTATCCCTTAGGCAATGGGAAGCCTGCAGTAACACACTTTTCAGATAACTTACTAGCCAAGAAAACCAGGCAAAGATTCCACTGCAAAGATTGCATTCTGATTACTACGCTAGTTGTCCACTGAAGCTTCTTTACCTAACATATAGAAGAAAGATACAAATCTATAGCAGGGGTTCTCAATTCAGTCCTCTGGACACACCTTGCCACTCAAGTTTTCAGGATACCCACATAAGAGAGATTTGTATGCCCTACCTCTATTGTACGTAAATTTATCTCATGAATATTTATTGTGGGTATCTTGAAGACCTGACTGGGCAGATGTGTCCCGAGGACTGTGTTGAGAACCCCTGGTCTACAGAATGCATATCTTTTATGGGTTGGGTGTATTGTAAATGAAAAATACTGCACATCTGTTTTATGGAAGTGAAAGACAGGGTAGGCGTCTATTCCTTCATAGCTCCAGCCAGGGGTGTGCTGGTAAATTTTTAACAACAGGCTCTTTCTCCGGAAGTAGCCAGCTCTGCAGTTGGAAGGGCCAGGGGTGGGCGGGGTGGGGAGCAACACTTGCCTCTCTCTCCTCCCTCCCTTCGTGCGGTCACGCTAGGCATACCTTTGCTGGCAGCCAATAAATGGACTGTCACCACTCCCAACGTCTTGCTCTGAGCAGCATGCTGGAACTTCTCTCACATGCTCCAGACGTCCCAGCCTGCTGCCCAGAGCTGGAAACAAGGAGCGGGTAGCAGCAGTAGTCTATTTACTTGGCTTGCAGGGCTCAGCATCCCCACCAGCAAAGTAAAAGAGAATTCAGCAGGGGGCCCAAGCCCACATTTTGGGAGCCAGTTGTTAAAGTAGCCATGGAGGGCCCTACTTTAACAACTGGCTCCCAAAATTCTTAAAAACTTAACAACCGGCTCTTGCGAGCCTGTGAGAGCCTGCTCCAGCACACCACTGGCTCCAGCACACTATTGCTTTCAGATTAATTCTGGTTTTAGTTTTGTTTTGTGTTTTTTCCCCCCATATTATAGGACAACCTGGTTTACCTGCTAAATTGGGAGCAGTGCACAGTGGGCCAGAGGACCCCATCTAGCAAACCCAATATCAGCCTTTCAGCCCCAGACATCTTACCTCTTCACTGCACTATTAGAAAGATCAAGCCATCAAGTCAATCTGGGCACCGCTCCGATGAAAAACTGGTTCTGGAGCCCGGTCCGGGGGCTTATATTTTAGTCAACTTTTCCGAGGTTGGGAAAACAACGCTGCTTCATCATGGAGACCTCCTCTCCTTAGGACTCTTCTACCTTCTCCTTTTTAGAGACCCCGTGAGCACTCAGCCTCTGCCTGCCTCGGCACTGGTCAGGCTGAAGGCCTTGAGCCGAGGCGTTGATCCACGGGTGATTTCTACCTGTAAGGTGTGCGGCAACATACTGAAAAACAGAACATCATCCAGGAGACACGGAGACTCTTCTTCATCCTCGTGCAGTAAAAGTAAAAAAGCCCCCCGGAAAAAGCTGCACCTGGAGTTCGGACGAGCGGTGGAGGATGTGCTTTTGGAAAGAATCCTAACGCTGATCGAACCAGGAGGAGACGACCACAAACTGACGCCTGTGTTCCTGCTCTGTCTTTGCGTTCAGCACTCTGCGACCAACTTTGAGCCTGGCGAGTTCGGCCAACTGCTGCTGAAGATGACAAAACAAATACAGAGGATAGTGTGGGTTAGTTTACAGGAAGGAGGGTTTGTGTGGGTCAGAGGGGGAGGGGTTTCCGTATGTTTTCCTGATAACACGTTTGATTTGTAGATTATATTGCATGCTTTAGAATTTCGGAAAGTATGTGCTTGTGCTAATGCTACTCAGCTCTTAGCTCCGACACCTATAGAGCAGATATCCGGAGAAGCCCCTCCTTACCTCTCTACCCTCATCTCCCCTTACGTTCCTACCTGTAACCTCCGCTCTCAAGAAACTTAATAGAAATAGCCTGGGCTGCTTGTAAGTACAGTTATAAAGGTGCTCTGGATAAGTCTATCTCAATAAGGCCTTTAATGGACCAAGCATAGGGCCAGTCTGTGCCAAGTTCCTTCTTTTCTTCCATCCCTGTTTATGGTGGCCCTGCCCTTCCTTTATTCTAGATATTTCCTCTGAATCATTTAACTGCCTTCCACTTAGCATAATACTAATATTTAAACGTATCAGCATGAATTGCTTGTTTACCATAATTAAATACTACTGATCGCTGACCCTAGCTAGTATCATTCAAAACGGCTGTAGTCTATTAATCGGAGAAAAGCCCTCAGAAACCAAAGGCAGGTCACAAAGAGCTGCAGTGGGAATCGAACCCAGGATCAAAGCCCGCTGTGCTAACCATTAGGCTGCTACTCCTTCTAATCTTGAGTGCACAGAATTTGGAAATCAGCAGCGCCTTTTTGTGAAGATTCTGCCGAGTTTCAAATTGGAACTCTTGACTGTTCTGTGTACTCAAGATTACGGGAGGACTGTTCTCTCTTGCTCAAAGCTCACCCCCCCCCCCCCACCCCACCCCTTCCCTGCAGGCTGCTTGGAAGGTAGGCAAGGCCAACCCAACCCTTAGCAAGAATAGGCTGTAGCCTTGGGCAGCTGCATTGAGGAGGGCAGTGAACAGCAGCTGTAGTCAAGGCAAAGCAATAGTCCTGACAGCCACCACATACTCAAAAAGAACTGTCAGCCCGCGCTTTTAGGCACAGAGAAAGTGGGGATTTCCTAACAGTCTGTTCACCCCTTTTAGAGTAAAAGTTTAGGTAAGGCATTCAGTGTTTTGCTGCCCGTTACCAGCGTTATTTCCAGAAAGTCATTGCTGAGACGTGTCCAGGCTCCGGCATTGAATTTCCGGTTTCTGTAGCCGGCTAAGTGCGATATTCAGAACTTAATTGGCTATGGAGCACCGCACAAAAGATAAGACTGACTTTCAGATGGTTAATTGCTGACTCTGCCCCTGGAACGCCCCAACAAACGCTGATTTTGCTTTACACGCTAACCAGTCATTTTCAATGGCATGAATTGGTTAAGTTAGGCCCAGACAAGCGGTTTAACCAGCCAGGAGCCTTTTCTGACTGGTTAAATCACTTTGAATAACAACCCCTTAATATTTTAATGCATGATGCCCAATTATGTATTTTTTTTTTCAGGTTTGTTTTGGGAGGACTTGACAGAGTTTGTCAAAGTCTCAGGTGGTGTCTAGGGATCTTGAAGTTAATTTAAGCAGGGTGCAAGGCTGAAGGGTCACTTAGGGGACCTGATACCTGAAGAGAGGAACTGGAACTAGAGAGCTGCATGGGAAAGAGGGTTGGTGGGGATCCCCTCCAGGTCCATAGGACTCCCGCAGAGATGATCACAGGTCCTGCACAGTTTCTGTGGAAGTGTAATGCCAGGCCTGTCTACCTATCCTTGCCTTCTGTTTCTACGTTTCCTAAGCTAGCTTAGTCATGGTAATAGCAATTTAAAAAAAAATTCATGGATATGGTTGATAGCTTTGAAAATTCCATAAACATTGAGAGGGGAAGTTATCAACATGGGCTACTATTACATTGGGTTATTTTACCACAAGTCGGGTTATTTTTGTACAGGGGACAGGCAGGGGTAGAGGAGAGTGGGGAAGGGTGAAATTTCTGTCCCCCGTGTAACTCTAGCTGGAACACACCATTCCTGGTGCTTTTGCAGTTTGAAAAATGGTAGAACTGCATTCCTGGCAGTCTCATCTCCTCCCCCCCCCCCCCCCCCCCCCATATTAAGCCCTGGTTATATTATATAGTGCTACAAAACATATGTACTACTATACAGATACACAAATTAATTTACTGGTGGTATAACAACTTAAGAATCATACATTCTATCTTATCATGGACCATCAGAAGCGATTGACTATTCAAACTTTTTTTTTAGAAGATATCCGTCTGTATTGTCATCAAGTCCATACTTTTGTTGAATTAATTTTATAATTTTTATGAATTTAATTCTTCAACTTCATGTGGTGAATTAGGATAAGTAAGTAGACAGAGAAGAAAAGTTTAGTGGAAATCATCTTGATGTTATATCTCTGTAGATGTTGGTTTGATTGGTATTCGACAGTAAAGGTGCCCAGAGATAGGCTTTTGAAGTCGTTTTCGGTAAGTAAAGTTTTTGGTTATCAATTCTTGATAGTTGATGAAAGTAATTAGTTGTGACGAGTGATCATTCAGAAGAATGCAGTGGGTATCTTACTCATTGGTCCCAGGACTATCCCAGGTCCAAATTGTTCGGAGACTTCTCGTGATCGACACTCGTTACTTGGTTGTCATGTGCTATCGTTCTTCTGATGCCTCTTTAGCGCAACCGCAAAAACAAAAGGGGTTTACAATTTCCACAAAAACAGAGCCAACAACAGAAAAAGTGGAAAAGAATCAAGTCCAGGCACCAGAATAAGATGACGACGGTGCCTTTGCAACATAATGTAAGCCACATCGAGCCTGCAAATAGGTGGGAAAATGTGGGGTACAAATGCAGCAAATTAATAAATTACTAAAAGTCCTCAATGTACTTAATAAATACTTAATATCCAAAGCACTTCACTTTGTTTTGTGGGGACATAAGTTAGAATGTATTACTCTTAAGGTATTAATACCACCGTGAATGAATTTATGTCCAAGTAGTTTATGAACACTGGGGTTGTAAGATTGGATTAAGTTTGCAGCCAACTGAGTACTATACAGATAATACATAAGAGAGAATCCCTTTTCTGTAGAGCAAAACACATAAGACATATTTGCTATTACAGATACAGTTAAAACAGCACCTTTGTGGCTGTTTTGGGATCAAGGAATTAAAAAAACTATTTAGAACAGCCCATTGGATACTGCTTGTACTTAGCAGCGTGTGATAGCTCAAATTTTTTTGTATGGAGGGGAGAAGTAGCTTAGTGGTTAGTGCAATGGGCTTTAATCCTGGTGAACTGGGTTCAGTTCCCACTGCAGCTCCTTCTGACCCTGGGCAAGTCGCTTAATCCTCCATTGCCCCAGGTACAAATAAGTACCTGAATATATGTAAACCGCTTTGAATGTAGTTGCAAAAACCTCAGAAAGGCGGTATATCAAGTCCCATTTCCCTTTTCCTATTTGAGATTCTACATGAAATGTTGCTAGTGGAGGAGTAGCCTAGTGGTTAGTACAGCAGACTTTTATCCTGGGGAACTGGGTTCGATTCTCACTGGAGCTCCTTATGACTCTGGGCAAGTCACTTAACCCTCCGCTGCCCCAGGTATAAAATAAGTACCTGTATATACCTGTAGTTGCAAAAACCTCAAGCCATTGTGACATCACTGATGAGGTTGGCTCTTATTGGTGGAATGAGTGGAGGCGTAGCCTAGTGGTTAGTGCAGTGGACTTTGATCCTGGGGAACTGGGTTTGATTCCCACTGCAGCTCCTTGTGACTCTGGGCAAGTCACTTAACCCTCCATTGCCCCATGTAAGCCGCATTGAGCCTGCCATGAGTGGGAAAGCACAGGGTACAAATGTAACAAAAATAAAATAGATACTATTGGAGATTCTACATGGAATGTTGCTATTCCACTAGCAACATTCCATGTAGAAGGCTGTGCAGGCTTCTGTTTCTGTGAGTCAGGACATCAGACTCACAGAAGCAGAAGCCTGCGCGGTCACATTGGTGATCTGCAAGGGCCGACTTCTACATGGAATGTTGCTAGTGGAATAGCAACATTCCATGTAGAATCTCAAATAGTAGCAACA
Organism: Microcaecilia unicolor; assembly: GCF_901765095.1. Taxonomy (NCBI): domain Eukaryota; kingdom Metazoa; phylum Chordata; class Amphibia; order Gymnophiona; family Siphonopidae; genus Microcaecilia; species Microcaecilia unicolor. Next base: position 13,342,953 of record NC_044038.1, read on the forward strand.
GTGGAGGAGTGGCCTAGTGGTTAGGGTGGTGGACTTTGGTCCTGAGGAACTGAGTTTGATTCCCACTTCAGGCACAGGCAGCTCCTTGTGACTCTGGGCAAGTCACTTAACCCTCCATTGCCCCATGTAAGCCGCATTGAGCCTGCCATGAGTGGGAAAGCGCAGGGTACAAATGTAACAAAAATAAAATAGATACTATTGGAGATTCTACATGGAATGTTGCTACTATTGGAGATTCTACATGGAATGGCACTAGCAACATTCCATGTAGAAGGCTGCGCAGGCTTCTGTTTCTGTGAGTCAGGACGTCCTTCACATACGTGCAGGACGTCAGACTCACAGAAGCAGAAGCCTGCGCGGCCACATTGGTGATCTGCAAGGGCCGACTTCTACATGGAATGTTGCTAGTGGAATAGCAACATTCCATGTGGAATCTCAAATAGTAGCAACAGTGGAGGAGTGGCCTAGTGGTTAGGGTGGTGGACTTTGGTCCTGGGGAACTGAGGAACTGAGTTCGATTCCCACTTCAGGCACAGGCAGCTCCTTGTGACTCTGGGCAAGTCACTTAACCCTCCATTGCCCCATGTAAGCCGCATTGAGCCTGCCATGAGTAGAAAAGCGTGGGGTACATATGTAACAAAAAAAAAAAAAGATGATGCAGAATCAGAAATATACACATTTTATCGGCATTGCGGAACAATCACGTAACAGAAACATGATAAACGTTAGCTGAATACAAACAATAACTTAATAGGCAGTCTGTGTCCCTAGTTAGTTCCTTTCTGTCTTGTCTGTCTTTCCCCCGTCGATTGCGTCCTTCTGTCTCTCTCTACTCTGTCCATGTCCGTCACTCTCAATGGCATGTGTTTTTCTTTACAGGACAGAACTAAAGAGTTGGCAGAAAAGCAATCACAGCAGTAAGTTTCTTTCATCTTCATAGCCTTCTTAAAACAGTGAGCTAAGCCAAGAAGGCAAATGAGTTTGTCGTGCTATTAAACGAGATACAGATGGACAGAGTAACAAAAAGGCTCTTTTTTTTTTTTTAATGACAACTTTGGTGAAAAAATAATGTATATGTTTCTTAGTGTCCCTCCGGACTGGCCCAGAATGTGACTGATGGGTTGTGCACGCCCAGTGGCGTACCAAGGGCGGGCGGTGGGGGTGGTCCGCTCCGGGTGCATGCCGCTTGGGGGGGTGCCGCGGCGTGCGCCTGCTCCGAGTTCGCTAAACTTCGTCGCTCATTCGCTGCAGCTCCCTCTGTGCCCCGTAACAGGTTACATCCTGTTCCGGGGCAGAGGGAGCTGCAGCGAAGCGAAGTTTAGCAAACTCGGAGCAGGTGCGCGCCGCGGCACCCCCCCCCCCCCAGCGGCGTGCACCCGGGGGGTTGTCATTTCTCCGGAGGAGGGGGGAAGGTGTCATTTAGCGGGGGGGGGGGGGGGGGCGGGCATCGGTGCTCCGCCCCGGGTGCCGTCCAGGCCAGGAACGCCACTGTGCACGCCTTCCAGCTGGCTGGTTCGGAGGGACTAAAGGAAAGCAAATTAGCAGGTAAGAATTCATTTCTCCTTCCTGTTTGCTTGATCTTTCACATACTGTATTGCAGGGCAAATTTATATATGTATTGTTACTATCAAAATTCTTCAATTAAAACCAGTTTATTACCCCAAACGTTCTCTCCCAAAAAAAGAAAGTTTGAAGGTTTCTGGGGAAAACGTAGAATGTATGAATAGCTGCTATTTCAGAAATTCATCATGAAGCATTTGAGAATTCAGCCCATCCCCCAGCTTCAAATTTGGACCAGTAGTCACCAAATATCTAACTTGCCCATTCCCAAGCTATTTTAGAAATACAAGTTGTGTCTCAGCATGCTTACGAGAGTTCTAAGAGGAATTAAACAAAAAGCTTATACAAGTCTCATGCTACTATCAGGAGTTATATCTGTATTTAGTACAAGAAATTTTTTTAATGTCATTGAGTTGTTCAAATTGTTATGTTTGTAATGAGTTAATCTTTTAGGAAGCACTAAACCCACTTAACATAAGTTAAATGCTTTCAGTGCAGGTTAAATTACTTTTGCGCATCAGCTAAAAAAAACCAACACACACCGAAGGAAATGAAACGAAGGCTGAAGTGGCTTGGGCTCTTCAGCTTGAAGAAAAGATGGCTGAGGGGAGATATGATAGAGGTCTATAAAATAATGAGTGGAGTGGAAGGGGTAGATGTGAATCACATGTTTACTCTTTCCAAAAATACTAGGACTAGGGGGCACACAATGAAGCTACAAAGTAGTAAATTTAAAACAAATCAGAGAAAATATTCCTTCACTCAGTGTATCATTTGTTTACGCTTTCCAAAAATGCTAGGACTAGGGGGCACACAATGAAGTTACAACGTAGTAAATTTAAAACAAATCAGAGAAAATATTCCTTCACTCAGTGTATCATTTGTTTACTCTTTCCAAAAATACTAGGACTAGGGGGCACACAATGAAGCTACAAAGTAGTAAATTTAAAACAAATCAGAGAAAATATTCCTTCACTCAGTGTATCATTTGTTTACGCTTTCCAAAAATGCTAGGACTAGGGGGCACACAATGAAGTTACAACGTAGTAAATTTAAAACAAATCAGAGAAAATATTCCTTCACTCAGTGTATCATTTGTTTACTCTTTCCAAAAATGCTAGGACTAGGGGGCACACAATGAAGCTACAACGTAGTAAATTTAAAACAAATCAGAGAAAATATTCCTTCACTCAGTGTATCGTTTGTTTACTCTTTCCAAAAATGCTAGGACTAGGGGGCACACAATGAAGCTACAACGTAGTAAATTTAAAACAAATCAGAGAAAATATTCCTTCACTCAGTGTATCATTTGTTTACTCTTTCCAAAAATGCTAGGACTAGGGGGCACACAATGAAGCTACAACGTAGTAAATTTAAAACAAATCGGAGAAAATATTCCTTCACTCAGTGTATCACTTGTTTACTGTTTCCAAAAATGCTAGGACTAGGGGGGGCACACAATGAAGCTACAACGTAATAAATTTAAAACAAATCAGAGAAAATATTCCTTCACTCAGTGTATCATTTGTTTACTCTTTCCAAAAATGCTAGGACTAGGGGGCACACAATGAAGCTACAAAGTAGTAAATTTAAAACAAATCAGAGAAAATATTCCTTCACTCAGTGTATCACTTGTTTACTCTTTCCAAAAATGCTAGGACTAGGGGGCACACAATGAAGCTACAACGTAGTACATTTAAAACAAATCAGAGAAAATATTCCTTCACTCAGTGTATCACTTGTTTACTCTTTCCAAAAATGCTAAGACTAGGGGGCACACAATGAAGCTACAAAGTAGTAAATTTAAAACAAATCGGAGAAAATATTCCTTCACTCGGTGTGTAATTAAACTCTGGAATTCATTGCCAGAGAATGTGGTAAAAGCAGTTAGCTTAGCGGGGTTTAAAAAAAAGGTTTGGCTAACTTCCTAAGCCATTTTCCTCTGAACTTTTCCACTCGGCTGTGTTCTATCTTGACAGGCAGGATCCTGCATCTCTGTCTCGCCTTACCATCACAGATCTCACCCCCGATCTGCAGCACATTCTCTTCTGGATGTCCAATGCCATCGAGCTCTTGTACTTCACCCAGCAGAAATCCCCCATCTACATTCAGAGCATGGAGGAGGAGATAGACATCAAAGGTATGACCTTTGTTCATATGATATAATGGTCACCGCTAACCCTCAGCCTTCCTCTTTTACTAATAAACATTCCCAGCAATGATGCGCCATTCTCATAGAATGAAAAGGATACTGAAACGTCAAGCTATTTCTTCCTTTATCACCCTGAAATGATGTTCCCCAGTATGATGCGTCTTAATCTTAATCTTCCAAGGGATCTCTTCCTTTAGGGATTCCCCCCCCCCCCCCCCCCCCTCTACTTTCAGTATGTACTCTGTACTGCTCTCTGTATCCATTGGTACTTTCTACGTGATTATACCAGGGCCTGGGCCCCCGCAGATTTCGCCCTGGACCCCCCCTACCACCGTCAACCCTCCCCTGCCATCACCTACCCCCGGCCGAGGTCCGCTTCCTCCTGCCTGCCGGTGCCTTTTACTTCAGCTGGCGGGGGACCCCAACCCCCGCCAGCCCAGCCGAGGTCTTGTTTAAGTTTTCTTCCTCGTGCTGCGCTGCTGTTAAAAGCTGCATCCCTTCCCTTCCAGTTTCGGACGGAGTCTGACGTCGCAGCACGTTGTGCGTGCAGAACGTCAACGTGCTGCGACGTCAGACTCCGTGCGAAACTGGAAGGGAAGGGATGCAGCTTTTAACAGCACAGCACGAGGAAGAAAACTTAAGACCTCGGTTGGGCTGGCGGGGGTTGGGTCCCCCGCCGGCTGAAGTAAAAGGCACCGGCAGGCAGGAGGAAGAGGACCTAGGCGGGGGTAGATGACGACGGCGGGGGGGAGGGGTCATCGGCGGCGGCCGGGGGAGGGGCTATAATGTGCCCCCTCACTCTAGCCTCTGCCCCCCCCTACCGCTGAACCTCAGATACGCCCCAGGATTATACTAATGTTCAAAAGGAATAGAAAGTAGAAATTATTGGAATATATTACAGGGCATGAGTTGGACCTGGCACCTGATGTATGTTTGTTGAAGAATAAGAGCAGCGAAGGACCAGAACCTCATGCAGAAGATCAAGAAGACCAAACACAGTGAGGAAATGGAGACCTTTGATCTTTGCTCCTACCAGCAGACACATTAAATTGCTGATGACCTGACACAGCCGTGTTTCAGCAAAAAGATTACCTGCTTCAGTCACACTGGAGCGATAGAATAGTAACAGTGACCCACCCATTCCTTCTGTAATTTTTGATGTTCCACTTCCATTAAATGGATCTCCTGAAAGAGGGTCACACCAGCCCATCAACATTTTTTCCTGTTTTTAATAGGGGAATTTACCCCACAGATATTCCAAGGCAAAAAATTAAGGGCCAGCACAGACCCACACTCAAGCACTGCCGCAACACAGGCCTGTGCTTAAGGCCCCACCTAGCGCTGCTTTCCTGCTGCGCGGGTGACGCGTCACCGCCTACACGGGTATCAACTTTTCGAAATGATTGGGAGCGCTAAACCCAGCACAATTTATACCTTCCTGGACACAATTAAGGAACTTGCTCAATATTGGGGTTACTCAGCATTCACTGCACCCTCAGAGCTGGCATCTGTGATCATTCTCAAAATTCTGCTGCCCTGTTCAGGCATTGCCCAGCAGGGCTGGCCCTGTCAATGCACTTTTAGTCAGTGGCGTTCCTAGGGGCGCTGACACCCGGGGTGGATCGCCGATGTGCCCCGCCCCCCCAGGTGCAGCGCCCCCCCCCCCCCCCGGAACAGCGTGACTCCCCCCCCCCTTGTGAAATAACCCCCCCCGGGTGCAGTGCGATCCCCCCCGGCGAAAGAAACCCCCCCCCCGGGTGCACGCCGCTGGGGGGGGGGGGTGCCCCGCGCCTGTTGGCTCTTCTTTTCCATGCTCCCTCTGCCCCGGAACAGGAAGTAACCTGTTCCGGGGCAGAGGGAGCATGAAAACAAAGAGCCGACAGGCGCACCCGGGGCAGACCGCCCCCTCCCTTGGTACGCCACTGCTTTTAGTAAATGTATTCCATAGTGCCTTATTGCAAGCAATTAACACCAGCGGCCCTCTTATAACATGCTCCCAAAGGAAAATAATGGCAAGTGAATTAATCCTCTGTGTGAGGCGGGTTAAGGTTAGAGGGATTTGGGTAGCAAGATAGAATTGGCTAAAATTCATCCTTTGCACGTCCTTGATTTTGTCCTTTACAGTGAAAGTAGCAAAAAAAAAAAAAGAAGAGAAAAACAAAACCCTGAGGAAGCTAGCTGAATGTTGGATTATTTCCTGGCTCTGACCTCCCCAAGTTCCCATACTGATAAGATTCAGAAAGCAAGAGTGAGACATATAGAGGAAGAGAGATGCATTCCTTCCAGTTGCGTTCTTTGCATTTTTTTCTTATGAGCTAACTGTGATGCACACAGTGGTGGAATACATGTAAAATGCAGAACATCCACACCAGAAAAAATATTAACAAAAATTGCATGAAATTCACAGTTACCGTGATTTTTAAAGGGAGCGGTTCCTGGTTCATGCACCCCCAAACCTCACTTTCTCACTTCTTTTCCAGTCTCATTCCTAAATAACCCGATACTGATTCTCGTATGTATCGGTCGAGATTTGTTTTGTGTTTCATGCATTAAATAAATGACCCCAAAGAACATTATGCTCAGATCCTATGAGACCTCAAAGCTAAGCAGGGAGAGGCCGAGCCTGTTTTAGGAGAGAAATGGTAAAGAACAAACAGGCCCTGCAGAAGTGACGTGGAGAGCTGAATAAATGTGGTCATCCTTCCTTCTGAGCTAGTCCACTCACTTATTTAAAACATTTATATGTCCCACTTTCTCCATCAAATCAAAAATAAATTTAAACACAAAGCAGATAATATCCCCTAAGGAGTTCCCTTGAACTTAAGGTGTTACTGTGCAGTTAAAAATATTAAGATTAAACATTAAAACATGTCCGAGTCTCTTCCATGGATTTTCTTTCGAATTGTAAAATCCTACAAGGCTTTTTTTGGAAGCAAAAAACTGTTGATCTAACCTGCCAGAATTTAACGTTGTAGAAATAAATTTAATCATAGTAACATAGTAGATGACGGCAGAAAAAGACCTGCATGGTCCATCCAGTCTGCCCAACAAGATAAACTCATATGTGCTACTTTTTGTGTATACCTTACCTTGATTTGTACCTGTCCTTTTCAGGGCACAGACCGTGTAAGTCTGCCCAGCACTATCCCCACCTCCCAACCACCAGCCCCGCCTCCCACCACCGGCTCTGGCACAGACCGTATAAGTCTGCCCAGCACTATCCCCTCCTCCCAACCACCAGTCCCGCCTCCCACCACCAGCTCTGGCACAGACCGTATAAGTCTGCCCAGCACTATCCCCGCCTCCCAACCACCAGCCCCGCCTCCCACCACCGGCTCTGGCACAGACCGTATAAGTCTACCCAGCACTATCCCCGCCTCTCAACCACCAGCCCCGCCTGTCCTGTCCCATTGTCGGATGTCAGGTTCATATTCTGCTCTGCTCCAGAAAGCTCGGAACAGATTGCATCATCATTTTAGCCGGAACCACAATCTAAAATTTACTAAGAAGAAAACAAGGGCATTAAAAGTTTGTTTTTAACAATTGGAGGGAAAAAATCATCATCCTTTTTTTTTTTTAGGTCTGCAGAGAGAGACAGAAAGTGCATTTAAAGTTTTTAAGAAAAGTATTGCTTCAACTTACAGTGCACCCTCACATCTGAGGTCGAAGGTCATCAAGCACCAAAAGCAGGCAAAAATATAATCCCACGCTCCAAACACCAGTCCACCTTCTGTAACTTGTGATTGAGAAACCAGCAGCTTATTGCTTCAGAAACTCTCCCTCGTGTTTTATGAATGTCCTCTTTTAAAGAAGACTTGCATTTTTCATGAGAAGGGAACAGACTCACGTGTCACATCGTAGGCCGTGGGAACTGTTTCTGTGGAAATGTGTTTTACTTATATAACACACTAAACAGTTCATGGGAGAATTTGATGAAAACCCCAGCTTTTATTTTCTACAGCAGGGCTTCTCAACCTAGTCCTTGGGGGCACACCCATCCAGTCAGGTTTTCAGGATATCCACAATGAATATGCTTGAGAGATATTCCAGCTTATTTTCGAAAGAGAAAAACGCCTATAGTGCGACTTAAATCGGGAGATAGATGTTTGTCTCGCAAAGGCGCCCAAATCGGTATAATCGAAAGCCGATTTTGGGCGTTTCCAACTGCACTCCATCGCGGAAACGAATAAAGTTGACCAGGGCGTGTCGGAGGCGTGGTGGAGGCGGAACTGGGGCGTGGTTATCAGCCGAGGAGAGATGGGCGTCTTTAGCTGATAATCGGAAAAAAAAAAAGGCGTTTTTACCGTGATTTTGGGTCACTTTTTTTGGACCCTTTTTTTTCACGAACAAGTCCCAAAAAAGTGCCCCAACTGCCCAGATGACCACTGGAGGGAATCGGGGATGACCTCCCCGGACTCCCCCAGTGGTCACTAACCCCCTCCCACCAAAAAAAAAACCACTTTAAAAGCTTTTTTCCCAGCCTGTATGCCAGCCTCAAATGCCGTACCCACCTCCATGACAGCAGAATGTGTTCGATCCTGTCACAGTCTTTCCCTGGGTCAGATGTGGCTCTCGGGTGCAGTACAGGGTCACATCAGCATTGCATTGTGGTGGGTGTAGGGTATTGGTCTCCGTGATTTCATTAGCTTGTGTTACAGTCTCACAATGTTGGTAGTTGGTAGGCTCTTCTCCCATGGTGCTTTTCCCCCTGCCTACTGGGTCAGAGTGTGCCCTGTTGTGTTTCCTGTTGTAGTCCATGCGGTAGTGGCCATTTTTGTAAGCCAGTTTTAGTTCCCTTTCCTGTGTTAGCCACGTTACAGAACTTAGTTATTCCCTTGAATGTGGCTGAAAGAGGGCATTGTACAGCATTCTGCCAGCTCTGACCTACTGCTCATCTCAGTACCAGGGAGACTCGTTGCCAGTGGGGCACAACCTCTGATCTGCAGTTAACTGTGAGTAAAGGCGGTTATTCCAATAAAGGACGTTTACGGAGAGATTAGTCTTCAGGTGTCAACTGGTGTGCCAATGTTATATAGCAGCAACCAGTCCTAGAGGCCTGCATGTATGCAGGTCCCTGGAGCACTTTTAGTGGGTACCGCAGTGCACTTCAGCCAGGTGGCCCCAGGCCCATTCCCCCCCCCCCCCACCTGTAACACTTGTGCTGGTAAATGGGAGGCCTCCAAAACCCACTGTACCCACATTTAGGTACCCCCTTCACCCCTAAGAGCTATGGTAGTGTTGTACATTTGTGGGTTTTGGGGGAGGGGGGTTGGGTGTTCAGCACCCTTGGTAAGGGAACTATGCATGTGGGAGCTTTTTCTGAAGTCCACCGCACTGACGTAGGGTGCCCAGTTGGTGTCCTGGCATATCAGGGGGGCGAGTGTACTACGAATCGTGGCCCCTCCCACGACCAAATGGCTTGGATTAGGACGTTTTTGAGCTGGGCGTTTTTAGTTTCCATTATCGCTAAAAAAAAACAAACACCCAGCTCAAAAACGTCCATTTTTTTTCGAAAATAAGGTTCGGCCCACCCCTTCACGGACCCGTTCTCGGAGATAAACGCCCATTGAGATAGGCGTTTCCGTTCGATTATGCCCCTCATTGCATACCAAAGAAAGCAGTGCATGCAGATCCATGCATATTCATTGTCAGGGCTGGTCCAAGGCAAGATGCCGCCTGAGGTGGAGCTAAGATGCCACTCCCCACCTCATGCCGAGATGCTGCCCCCCCCCCCCCCTCCTACCTCCAGCTCCATTTGCAACAGTTACCTCGTCATGTGAAAAACCCGGCAGCGATTCCCATACCCTGCCTTGCCGCTGGCACCTGCCTCTTCCCTTTATTGCGGCTGCCTGAGCCTCTGATGAAACAGGAAGTTACATCAGAGGCGGCCGCAGTAAAAGGAAGGTCAGGGCAGCGTATGGGAATCGCTTCCGGGTTTGGAACGTGACAGGGTACGCACTGTGAAGGGGGGAGATGCCGCTCCTGAAGAGTGCTCCTTGAGGCCCCCCCCCCCCCCCCGCCTCTGGTGGCCTAATGGGCTGCCCTTGTTCATTGTGGACATTCTGAAAACCTAACACAATGGATGTTCCCCCAGAACTGGTTTTGAGAACCCTAAGGTATCTCTTCCTCAGATACACTTTAAAATATTGATGGGAGCTCTGCTGCTTTATTGAAAACTTGATGGTATTTGTGTCTGGCTGAGTGCTCCTGCCTGTTTTTCATAGCTTGTTTGGTTTTTAAATCTCTTTATGGCCAGAGTTCGGAGGGTCTTGTGGAACTACTTGCGATTCCTTCTTCTGGACGAAATTCCCGTTTCTCTCGTACTTTACGAATAAGTTATCCTACTCTTAGAAATTTATGTTTAAAATCTGCTTACGAGCGCTCATTCCCTTTGAAATTGTAGAGAGGTGTGGTAGCTGTGTTAGTCCACTCTTAAGGTTATCAGTAGAAATCAAACAAAATAAAACATGGAAAAGAAAATAAGATGATACCTTTTTTATTGGACATAACTTAATACATTTCTTGATTAGCTTTCGAAGGTTGCCCTTTCCTCCTCTCTTTCGTTGATGTGAGAGAGTTTTCAGAAAGTGAGAGGGAAGGCCATAAGAGTACAGGCCTTCCTTCCTTTCCTGAGAGGATGTTAGATAGATCTCTTGCATTTGCTTGCATTTAGATGAGTTAGATTATTGGCCTATTAGAATTGGGGAGAGGGGTGGGAGAAGGGGGGGGGGGGAAGTTCTATATGGAAAGCTTGAAGACGAAATATTATGTTTGTTACAGCTGAACCTTAGTCGGTGGTTACTATTACTGTATGTTGAGGTCATTATGAAGGTCTGTTTGATGATGTCTTCAATAAAAATTGTTAAAAACTAAAAGTACAGTACAAAATAAAAAAGAAGTGTTTATATTTCGCTGCAAACCAAAAAAATAGCTCAGCGTGGATTACAATCAAGAGGACTAGCTAATGAAATTACAGACACACACACACACACACACACACACACACACACAAATAAGCAACAATAATTACTGAAAAATTTTTTTAAAGTAGTTTTCTAAATATCAAGTAACAAACCTTGAACCTAACCCTGAGAGAGAACATTCCAGCAGCTTGCGAGTTTATAAAAAAAATAAAGATGTTTCATAATTTTAAACATTTCGCTGATGAGTAATGGAGAATCAAAAAGCCCTTCAAGCGCAAATGTTTTTTTTTAAGTGAAGGTAATTGTACAAATGAAGTTAAATATTCCAGTGCTTGACCCCATAAAATCCTTGAAACTAAAATACACATTATAAAATAAAAATGCCCCAAATATTAAAAAAATAAAAATCATTACTGACACATATGATTGCTGCCTGCCTGGGTCCCTCTCATGATGTAGGTAGATGTTTTTTTTTTTGATGGGTTGTGGTGGGGGGGGGGGGGGGGAACTCACCGTACAATATAAAGGAGTAACGGTGAGATATTGTAATGCTACGGATTTACAGCCTGTCTCATTAACACAGACTGCTCAATAATTACCGTGGATTCTTTTGGATTCGTAATAAGTAAATGAAACCTTTATTAGAGGAGCTAAATTCTACAATGATTAAGGTATATACAATGATTAGCTATATAAACAATCATTACATCACTGGTCTCTACATCTAAGCAATGCAAAGAGTTATTAGACCAGGAAATGAAGCAATAATACATTATACATACAACATCACTGGTCTCCGTCATCCAGGCTCTTATCATCAGTTTGGCGGGCCCGGTTCACAGCGAGAGCTAGGAGTTTCAGGTCAGGAACAAACCCTCTGCATGACACGTCTGCCCACAGATGAACCCCCACACTGCTGTGACAAGCCCTCCCTTTTTATTAGGCTCTGAGTGCATATTCAGAGCTATGGAAAGTTACAGACTGCTTCTCTATTTAGGACTGTGGGAACGTGGTCACATGTTTTCCAAAGTCCAGGTAGCCAAGCTGGGCCCGGAAAAACAAGTCCCAGAAAACAACAAGGCAAACGATCTGCAAAATCCAACATGGAGAACAAACCAGCAGATCAGTGTAATATCCAAAATACTTTATTGGCAATTGTCTAACATACGATATCTTCAATAAAGTATTTTGGATATTACACTGATCTGCTGGTTTGTTCTCCACCCGGAAAAACAAGTGCCATCCTCCCCTTCACATACCAAATTAGTCAGAGCTGTGTCTTATCTTCTGCATTCCGACTTATTTTCACACAATCAAAGTTAAACAACCATTTTTAAACAGAATTACTTCTAATCAACAATACAGACCCCGAGTGCACTGGTCGGTCCAGACAGGGTTGAAAAACAATCTTTAAAATTCACTTCCATTACAGATATGTACCTGGGATCTTTCATGTGACGCTCCAGGGCACCCCACTGCTTTGCTGGGATGCCTGTGTGGCCAGTCTACTAAGAATGCTGGACCCCCCCCCCCCCCCCCACCCCCTTACATCTCAATGGCTTGTTTTTGTGTGTTTATCCCTTGGACTTTTCTTTTTTTTTTTTCCCCCGAAAATGGTCACAAAAGAAAAAAATGCAATGAGCACAAAACATCAAAAAATATCTAGGAAATGGCCATTTTTGAAACAAAAAAACATTTTTTTTTGGTTCGAAAATTGCTATGTTCCCCACTTGATTTTGAACATTTTCAGCAAAACGTCTAAAATTGGATTTAGACTATCAAAAACGCCCCTCCAAATGTGACAAAACTGGTCATATTAGACCACCAAACTACAGTCAAGTCTATAAAATAAACTTTTAGGTACTAACAACAGACTCATATTTGAAAAAACTAAATATGAAAGCGCAAAGCCCCTAAGAGAGAAACTTCACTGGCTCCCACTCAAGGAACGCGTTGCGTTCAAGATCTGCACGATCGTACACAAAATCATTCATGCAGACGCCCCAATCTACATGCTAAACCTCGTGGACCTACCTCCCAGAAACGCAAAAAGATCAGCCCGCAAATTCCTCAATCTACACTTCCCCAGCTGTAAAGGATTAAAATACAAGCTGACACACGCTACTACCTTCTCTTACATGAGCACGCAATTATGGAATGCATTACCCACTACCCTGAAAACTATCGACGAAATAACTAACTTTCGCAAATCCCTGAAGACACATCTCTTCAACAAAGCCTACAAAGAGAGCCCATAACCTTACAAAACTACCTCACCAACCAACCCAGCTATTAAAATCCATTTTCTATCATATCTTGCTTAAAACCTTCTTCTCTCTTCCCTTCTCTGTATATGACTAATTGTATCTGATATCCTGGAAAGACTATGTCATAACAAAACTATGTAAACCACATTGAGCCTGCAAATAGGTGGGAAAATGTGGGATACAAATGCAATAAATAAATAAAATAAAAATACAAGTCAGTGGCGTTCCTAGGGGGGCTGACACCCGGGGCGGATCGCCGATGCGCCCCGCCCCCTGGGTGCAGCACGACCCCCCCCCCCCCCCCGGGTGCACACCGCTGGGGGGGGTGCCGCGCGTGCCTGTCCTTCATTCTATGCTCCCTCTGCCCCGGAACAGATTACTTCCTGTTCCAGGGCAGAGGGAGCATGGAACGAACGAAGGACAGGCATGCGCAGCACCTCCCCCCAGCGGCGTGCACCCGGGACGGGGCGGACCACCCCCCCCCCCCCCACCAGGAACGCCACTGATACAAGTCACTACACAACACCGAATTTTTATTCTCTATTTAAAACATAACAAAATTTCAAGTAATTTGATTTGCCCTAGAAGACCCTATCAGGGTCAGTATAAAAATCAAAACTGCATGCCTTTCTTACCTAATATATTATTGCATTCATGATTTGGTTTCGACACAGTCATACACCTCAGAAGAAATGCGTCTTGCTTATCCTTGTCATTCATTTCATACTGTTTATCAAAAATCATCGATGTCTGTGGAGGAAAGTCTTCAACACAGCAGAAGCTTAGATTCCCTGATAGTCTTTGGCCGATGACTGCACGGGATAGTTGGCGATTTTCCATCAGAACTATGCAGTTTTATCTTTTTTATGTTCTGCCACTTTTCTGGACATCGTAATGTGTGTGTTTACAAGGTTTATTTTGAAGACTTAAACATTGTTTTGGGTCAGTCACATGACTTGCGAGAGCCTCCTCTATTGGCTACAAGACTTAACTGGTTTTGGAATTAACGTCTGCCTGGACTGATTTTGGAAGCAAATCTTATTTTAACTTGGCTGCAGGTGAAGCACAAACAACGTTTTTCATCTCAACAATTAATTACATTGGTAGATAATATCCTTTGTCCATAGCAAACTATAGTTCATTTTTTTTTTTTTGCCAAAAATGGTTCTTAACAGGTTTTAGAAATGAGCCCTTGAATTTTAGATGAAAATCTTCTTAATGATCTAGAAGAGTCAGAGTTTTGATAACCCTTAAGTGGCTTCTGAGAGCCTCTAATTAAAATTATTTTGTAAAAACAAAGTGTCTCATCAATAAAGCAGAACTATTGAGAGTTGCTTGATACAAAACCGGTTGGATATCATTGTTTACGACATAAGTTTTGCTCTGGTCTTCTTCAGGTTCTAAGGAATCACTGTTTTCCTCAACGATCACAGCCAGCGAGGAAGCAATGACTATTTTGGAAGAAGTTATCATGTACACATTTCAACAGTGTGTGTATTACATCTCCAAGGTACGTATCTACCACCTCACAACTCGACAGTAAGATAAGGTCCGAAAATATTCAGTTGTGCAACACTGGTAAAAACACAGTGTAAAACATACAGGTCTCATATCTATAATTATCTCTTAACTCTAATGTTTGTACAAGTCATTCTATCTATGACCTGACTTGCATGGTTATGTCCCTGCACCCTGTGCTGTATGAGGGATATGTCTCTTTGAAAACAAGGAGAAACATAAACATCCCCGCACCAGACCAGTTCAAAACCTGTAGGCTTGTACCCGTTGACCAGTGGATGAAGACAGAGGAAAAAAAAATGGCCTGCATGTTTCGCCCAATAAGGGCACTGTGTAGTCTTTGATGCTCAGTATTTCTCTGTCTCCAGCAGATGGTGACAGGCGGACTGTGCAGCTCCTGAGCTGGGCATCAATTGAGCAGAGGGGCACCTCACTTTAGGGTTTAAGCTCCAAAACAAAACGCAAAGGACATAGCAAATTGAATTTGATCTGGAGCAGGGATGATACTCAGAGGAGTCCCAGTTCTTCTCCCCCTCCCCCCTTCCCCTCACTTGCTGACTGCTGTTTCCTTCTTTCTCTGAAAGGGGTTTAAATAATTGGATGGGAAGTTGCTTCCTCACTTCAAGATTGCATTTCTGTTTGGGTGACCAGCGTATTCCCTAGAACACCCCCTGTGGCATGTGTACTTCCAAAAATGTTTTTCCCATGCACACCCCTAACGCTTCTAATCATAAATTCTACAATAATACCTAGCAGAAGCTGTTGAAAAAGAGAAAGTTTGGAGAATGGGAGAGACAGAGAGAGAGAAAGAGTGTTTTCAAGTGCTGTAAGGTCTTCCATTACCTCCTGCTGCTGCAACATTTTTTTTTTTTGGGGGGGGGGGGCGGGGGGTTATTTGTATTCATTCCAAACGGTGTTACAGAAGCTATATTGTTTGGATTTGGAGTTATGAAATTGTTTTCCACGTATTCCAAAGCGTGCCAAGAACTGCAAACTGAAATAGGAACAGCGTCTCAGAAAAATGTGCTTGCCTCGCTCCTCCCCTCCCTGCAACATAGCTGTGGAAAATTCCTTACATTAGAGTATATAACACCCCCCCCCCCCCACCCCCAGATGCATTTAGAATGAGGTACACAAACTTATCCAGCCGTCCTATGTTCCTTTGAAATTCTTTGTACAGTAACTACTCTGATGGTGAATAATGAGCTCATTCATGGAGGTGACCCTGTACTTCTAGGGTGGATTTCTGGTTAGTCAGCACAAGTTACAACTATCCCTGATGGCCATTGGCAAGGAAGTTATAACAGCGCTGACAGTGTACTGGAAGAAAAGAAAGGTTGCCAGTGTGAGCTGGGTGGGGACCTGCTTCCAGAGAAGTAAAAAAAAAATAAATGAATAGCACTCTGTGACTTCAACTTTTCTGTGGATCCTTGCTGTCAACTCGGGCAGATAATCTCGAGATAGGTAGCTCACTAGCCAGAGAACTTCTGGTTTCTTTATAGTGGCACAAGTAGAAATGTAGCGTTCAGACTCTCTCTGCAGGAATAACTACTACTACTACTATTTAGCATTTCTATAGCGCTACAAGGCATACGCAGCGCTGCACAAACTTAGAAGAAAGACAGTCCCTGCTCAAAGAGCTATGTAATAAAAGTGAGCCAAGTATAGGACAATCAAGCCATTGTGACATCACTGATGAGGTTGGCTCTTATTGGTGGACTGAGGCATTATGACATCACAATATTAGCTCTGGTTACAAGAGACTACTACTACTACTACTACTACTATTTAGCATTTCTATAGCGCTACAAGGCGTACGCAGCGCTGCACAAACATAGAAGAAAGACAGTCCCTGCTCAAAGAGCTTACAATCTAATAGACAAAAAATAAATAAAGTAAGCAAATCAAATCAATTAATGTGAACGGGAAGGAAGAGAGGAGGGTAGGTGGAGGCGAGTGGTTACGAGTCAAAAGCAATGTTAAAGAGGTGGGCTTTCAGTCTGGATTTAAAGGTGGCCAAGGATGGGGCAAGACGTAGGGGCTCAGGAAGTTTATTCCAGGCGTAGGGTGCAGCGAGACAGAAGGCGCAACGTCTGGAGTTGGCAGTAGTGGAGAAGGGAACAGATAAGAAGGATTTATCCATGCAGCGGAGTGCACGGGAAGGGGTGTAGGGAAGGACGAGTGTGGAGAGATACTGGGGAGCAGCAGAGTGAGTACATTTATAGGTTAGTAGAAGAAGTTTGAACAGGATGCGAAAACGGATAGGGAGCCAGTGAAGGGTCTTGAGGAGAGGGGTAGTATGAGTAAAGCGACCCTGGCGGAAGACGAGACGGGCAGCAGAGTTTTGAACCGACTGGAGAGGGGAGAGGTGACTATGTGGGAGGCCAGCAAGAAGCAGATTGCAGTAGTCTAAATGAGAGGTGACAAGGGTGTGGATGAGGGTTTTGGTAGGGTGCTCGGAAAGAAAGGGGCGGATTTTACGGATGTTGTAAAGAAAGAAACGACAGGTCTTGGCAATCTGCTGGATATGAGCAGAGAAGGAGAGAGAATAACATGGTTTCCTACCAAAGATAAATGTTTTGTTTGTATTGTAACCTGACCTATTGAGCGCATATTTATATTGAAAGAGAATTTATCCTATCTAAGTGGAAGTCTCTTGGGGTATGTTATAGCATTTACACATTTGTAGGAAGCAAAACTAAGCTAGATACTTTCATATTTTCACAGTGTTTGTAAGCCCTTTACTTAACTGTTCTCTTCCGTAATCTGCCTCTCTTTCAGAAATCTTTGTAAAGTACAATACAGAGCCCATTAAACACATATATACAAAATATATTTCCTGATATATCAAGGGAATCGCAGACTAGGAGGTGTGAACTCTTGGCGTTTAAGCCAAGAATCATTGCCCTAGGCAGGACCTTCCTAGAGCGATTCCCTTATAATTGTTTTATTTCCTTATTACTTATTTGTTGAACCCAAGAAATTACAAGAGTTTGTGGAGTTGAAAGAACAGATGAAGAACCCTCTGCAGCAACTTCCTTTAGTTACCACTGTACTGGCTGCAATTACCGATTAACCTTCCTCCCTCAGAAAATATGAATTTGTAAGATTAACCATTCTGTGTTTTTCTTATTTTCTTTGAGATTGTTTTCCTGATCTTGGATCCCCCAATTGTGGACAATTATATATATTGTTGAGAGAAAATGTTTTTTCTTTTTCCTTATATTAATTTCTGTTTTTCCTTACATTTACGTGATAAATGTGAATGTAATTAAGTAAAATGATAAATAAAATTAAAAAACAAAACACATATATACAAAATACATGATCATATAAAATCCTTGGCTGGGACCTAGCAGACAGCGCAGGTTCTGTTAGGTATGCAGGAAAGGGTTATAGGGACGTTATTGCCCAGGAAGGAGGAAGGGTAATGTCTTTTTATTACAGGTAACCAAATCAGAGTTAATGGTGCCTTTTTTAAGAATAAACCCTAGAAACTGAGAGCGTGATGCGGGTGTCTGGATTGCTTGCCTTTGTTGTTTGTTGCAGTCTCTGTATGTGTCCCTGCCAGCTCTCTTTGAGGGGAACTCGTTTCCAAATGAAAACCGGCAAGCAGCCTCCCATCTACCCGAAGAAGTGTGCAGGGTTATATTGATTTACCAAGCAACACTGGACCTTCTGCACCAGTATGAAGTCCACCCAGAAATCGCATCGCAAATGTTTTCCTATCTGTTTTTCTTCTCCAACACGTTGCTTTTCAACCAACTGATTGAAAAAGGTGAGTGATTTATACAAACTTATAAGCAGTAAAGGGAATGGAATTTTTTTAATTTTTTTTTTTTTTTTTTTGACTTGGCAATGCCCTCTTACTTCTTTGGCTTTTCAGTTCATTTAGAACCAGTCAGCTTGGATTGTAGTGTCATGTGCACTCATTTGCACTTCCACGGAGATTTATCTCCTATTTTAGTGGCCCTTTTACTAAGGTGTGTATGCGTGTCCTACGTGCGTCAGTTTGGAGTTACTGCCCAGCTACCGCGTGGCTCGGGTGGTAATTTTAGCTTTTTACGCGCTTCTGCTAAGCACGGTGGAAAATCATTTTTATTTTGCTGCGCGCGGCTGAAACCGGGCAGTAATCGTCTTTCTACACGCGTAGACGATTACCGCATGAGACCTTACCGCTAAGTCAGTGGGTGGCAGTAAGGTCTCAGGCCCAGAATGGACGCACACCAATTTTTATTCTGACGCACATCCGTTTTCGGCCAAAATTTTAAAAAGGCCTTTTTTTTACAGCTGTGCTGAAAAATAGAACTGCGTGCACCCTAAACATGCGCCTACACTATCACAACCCATTTTTCAGTGCACCTCAGTAAAAGGACCCCTTAGAAACCCACACCCAGCCCAGCCATTGTACTGACAGTCCTTGGTCAGGGTTATTGACCACTTCTAAAACTCAGTAGGAGTGCACTCTTAAGTCTGGTCAGTAGGTGTTACCATTGTGCAATGGCCGAGACTTCAATTTTCCCTTCCCCCGGGTCTATGAACACTGCCTCCCTATCGTCCTCAAGTCCACCCTATGGCCATAGGAGCCAACTTTTCAAAATGATTAGGGGTGCTGAAAATTTTTTTACAGGTGTTGCATTTCCCCCCTCCCTCTCCTCTGTTGCCCCTCTTCCCTCTGAATTCCAGTCCCCCCTCCCTCTGAGTTCCAAGGCCCCCCCCCTCCTCCCTTCTTCCCTCCCTTCGAGTTCCAGGCCCCCTCCCTCCGAATTTTAAAAGTCATCATCTTACCTCGTCGGGGTTACGGCAGCAGCAGCGGTGAAAAGCGTGCAGGCTCGGCGCTTAGTTCAGTCTTCCCTTCTCTCTCTTTCAGCTCTGGTCCCGCCCAGCAATACACAATACTTGGATCAAAACAGTCATCAACATAAGCAACCTTCATGTGGTGGTGAATTTCAATTGGAGGGACTTCTTCACCACAGCACATTGCTTAAATCACACCAAGTGCTCACTGTATGCTTCCATCTCCCAAGGAATAGCAAAACAGCCTCTTAACATATACACTTCTCGCCAACTAAGATAAAGGAAGAGATTTCAAAGAATAAGTGAACATTTGTAGGGTGTCAGTGCTGCCATCTGTTGATGAATTATGGGAGGTGAAGGCATTACTTTTCATTTAACCCTCAGATAAGTGCATTTCCTCTTTCTGCCATGTACTTCTGAGTGTATACTGCCAACAGTTTCATAAAAGGTCTTTTCTGTTGTAAAATGGGCTATACACATGTAAAAACCTTTACATTTACCTAATCCTCTTGAGTTTTGTGTTGTGGTTCCCGTGCTCCTGTCCAGGGTCATAGCAAGGTATATGCAGCCACACGGGGTACAAGGGTGGCAAGCATGCCAAAATTGCACCCCATTCATTGCCTCCCCTGCTTGGCCAGCATCTTCCTTTCCTGTCCCTGTTCTCACCAAGTGCATCCATCCTCTCCCAAAAGCACGCCTTCCAAGGTGCCCCCTCCCATCTCCCTGTAGGCCTCCCCCCCCCCCCCCCCAGCCTACCTGAAAGATGCCCTGATGGTCTAGCATAGGGCGGGCAGCAGTGATTCCAGAAACTACCACTAGAGGTTGCTGTTGCCACTTTGAACTGAGAGCTGGCACAGAAAGTAGTGACTGGGGTGGCCCACAGGGAAGTAGGGATCATCAGGAAAGAGTAGATGCTCTGGGTTTGGGGTGCAATTATAGCTTTCTGTGGCCCTGCTCATGTCAGTTCACAAACGTCCAGGATCTTCCAGTACATGTATTAGATGCCCTCTCCCTGGCCAGATCTGACTGAAATATGTCAGGAGTGTTGGAATCTCAGTAAGACACTCTCTGACCATGGATGGAAGGTAAACATCTCAGCCTCACTTAACATGAGTTCTTTTTTCCTCCCTGCCATAAAGGGCCTACTTTGGGTTGTTTTCGTTGGTCAAAGGGGGTAAAAATCCGTGCCTGCCTGAGGTTCCTTCTGGAATGGATACAAAACACAGGTTATGGGCATCTTGGACAACAGTTCTTCAGTAAGCTTTTGAGCGTGGCTAACCTCCTAGCCACACCCAGCTCCCAGCTGTTACAGGTATGAATCCAGTTTCCAGATGTGGTTATTGTATCAATGCCTTCAACAAGGGCTCCAGGCCTCTCTCTGTTCCTTCTTTGCTCATGCAGTGGCGTAGGAGGGGGGGGGGGGGCGGTCCGCGCCGGGTGCATGCTGCTGGGAGGGGAGTGTTGGCTCCACTGGTTCACTGCTCTCTCTGCCCTGGAACAGGTTACTTCCTGTTCCGGGGCAGAGAGAGCAAGGAACCAGCGGAGCCCACGCAGCTCCCAGCGACGACGTGCACTCAGGGCGGAGTGCCAGTGGTAAGAATGCGCTCCGAGGGAGGGGGTGCGCCGTGCTGCACCCGGGGGGGGGGGGGTGCGTAACGGTGACCCGCCCCGGGTTTCAGCCGCCCTTGCTACGCAACTGTGCTCATGCTACCAAATGGCAAATTTTTCCAATTGTCTGTGTCCTGAACACATTTATCCCAATTTCCTGTGTTTGTGCAATGTTCGTTGGGTAATCACAGTCCAATAAATTATGCCAGCAAACATTGAGGGGCATAATTGAACGAAAACGCCTATCTCCATGGGCGTTTATCTCCAAGAACGGGTCCGTGAAGGGGCGGACCGAACCGTATTTTCGAAAAAAATAGACGCCCATGTTTTATTCAACAATGTGTGAGCTGGGCGTTTTTGTTTTTCAGCGATAATGGAAAATGAAAGCGCCCAGCTCAAAAACGAATAAATCCAAGGCATTTGTTCGTGGGAGGGGCCAGGATTCGTAGTGCACTGGTCCCCCTCACATGCCAGGACACCAACCGGGCACCCTAGGGGGCACTTTTACAAAAACAAAAAAAAAGGTAAAAGAGCTCCCAGGTGCATAGCACCCTTCCCTTGTGTGTTGAGCCCCCCAAATCCCCCTCAAAACCCACTGCCCACAAGTCTACACCATTACTATAGCCCTAAGGGGTGAAGGGGGGCACCTACATGTGGGTACAGTGGGTTTGGGGGGGTTGGACGACTAATAAGCATTAAGCAGCACAATTGTAACAGGTAGGGGGGATGGGCCTGGGTCCACCTGCCTGAAGTCCACTGCACCCCCTAACAACTCCTCCAGTGACCTGCATACTGCTGTCAGGGAGCTGGGTATGACATTTGAGGGTGAAAATAAAAAGTTGAGAAACTTCATTTTTTGTGCTGGGAGGGGGTTAGTGACCACTGGGGGAGTCAGGGGAGGTCATCCCCTATTCCCTCCAGTGGTCATCTGGCCATTTAGGGCACTTTTTGGGGCCTTATTCGTGAAGAAACAGGGTCCAAGAAAAGTGTCCTAAATTCTAGCTAAAAACGCATACTTTTTTCCCATTATCGGTGAAATGCGCCCATCTCTGTTCGGCAGATAACCACGCCCCAGTTCCGCCTTCGCCACACCTCTGACACGCCCCCATCAACTTTGTCCGCATCCGCGACGGATTGCAGTTGAAAACGTCCAAAAATCGGCTTTCGATTATACCGCTTTATTCGTTTTTGTGAGATAAACGTCCATCTCCCGATTTAGGTCGGAACTTGGGCGTTTTTCTCATTCGATTATAAGCAGGATAGTAACATAGTAGATGACGGCAGAAAAAGACCTGCATGGCCCATCCAGTCTGCCCAACAACATAAACTCATATGTGCTACTTTTTGTGTATACCTTACCTTGATTTGTACTTGTCCTCTTCAGGGCACAGACCGTATAAGTCTGCCCAGCACTATCCCCGCCTCCCACCCACCAGCCCCGCCTCCCACCACCGGCTCTGGCACAGACCGTATAAGTCTGCCCAGCACCATCCCTGCCTCCCACCACCGGCTCTGGCACAGACCGTATAAGTCTGCCCAGCACCATCCCTGCCTCCCAACCACCGGCTCTGGCACAGACCGTATAAGTCTGCCCAGCGCTATCCCTGCCTCCCAACCTCCAGTCCTGCCGCCCACCACTGGCTCTGGCACAGACCGTATAAGTCTGCCCAGCACTATCCCCGCCTCCCACCACCGGCTCTGGCACAGACCGTATAAGTCTGCCCAGCACTATCCCTGTCTCCCAACCTCCAGTCCCGCCTCCCACCACTGGCTCTGGCACAGACCGTATAAGTCTGCCCCGCACTATCCCCGCCTCCCAACCTCCAGCCCCGCCTCCCACTACCGGCTCTGCTATCCAATCTCGGTTAAGCAAAGTATGGTTTAATATCTCTGATCGTTGATCTTTATTATTTAACCCAGTGGTTCCCAAATGTGGCACCCCAGCCACTCAGGTTTTCAGGATATCCACAACAAAATATTCTTGAGAGAGATTTGTGTGTTCTGCCTCCACTGCATGCAACTCTATGTCATGAATAATTCATTTTGGATATCCTGAAAACCTGGCTGGCTGGGGTGCATCCAGGACCAGGTTTGGGAACCACTGATTTAACCCCATCTGGCTCCCAGATTGTGCGACCAGTTCCTTCATGAATCTTATTCCTCATCCCAACAGTTGTTATATAATTCTTTTCTTATGCTGATTGGAAGAGCACTCGGAAATTATTGCATGTCCACGAAATAATGCTTCTTGGTTGTTCTGCCAAGTTTGTGTTCAGTGCAGCGTTAGAAATAAATGTAATACATTTGGGGATTCTGATCTTTGCGTTGGATATCCTGGTTTAGATGACCTGGCACAACCTGAGAGTGGAATTCCCTGCCTTGACCTGTGCACAGCTGCACTGTGTGCTGAATAATTATCAGTTGGCCTCCAGCTTGGGGTGTCTCACAGCCTGGCAGCCCAGCAAGGAAGACAATGCTGCAGCCTTCAGGAAAGGTGAGACCCCAATTAACCCAAAATGTGTTTCTACTTAATTTAGTATCTATTGGACATGTGGACGGTAATTCTTTAACGGGGTACCTAGCATAAGAGGGTACAAAGGAACCTATTTCAAGCCTGTTTTCTTTATAGATGTACCTGCACTTGAGGCTCAGGCCCCGATCCTCAAAAGTCACCGTTAAATACTGAGGCCTTGTTATTCAGACCGCGGAATATAGCCGGGCTGTCTCCTGCAGTCAGCGCTAAACCCTGATGTTCAGTGCCGGTCCATTTCTGGGGACCGGCGTTGAATATCAGGTTTAACTGTGGCCGGTCTGATTTTAACTGGCCTCGCTGATAGTCGGATTGTCCAAAGTTATTCCACCTGTTGTGGCGGCCAAATATGGCCACCAAACTTGGCCACTCTCACTTTAAAAGTCGGTGGATAGCCGGTTATATTGCCAGATATAACCGGCTATCGTTAAGCTGCTAAGTGGCAAAATTCAGTGCTGGATAGCTGTCTTTCCAGCACTGAATATAGTCCGATAGCTGCATCTCTGTGCCTGCTTCAGGGGCAGTTTTTACAATTGCAGACAGTAATTCCACTTATAAAATACAACAGAAACAGGGACATCAATGACTTAGTAACATAGTAGATGACGGCAGAAAAAGACCTGCACGGTCCATCCAGTCTGCCCAAGAAGATAAATTCATATGTGCTACATTTTTTATTTGTACTGTCCTCTTCAGTGCACAGACCGTATAAGTCTGGCCAGCCCTATCCCCGTCTCCCAACCACCAACCCTGCCTCCCAACCACCAGCTCTGGCACAGACCGTATAAGTCTGCCCAGCACTATCCCTGCCACCCACCACCGGCTCTGGCACAGACCGTATAAGTCTGGCCAGCCCTATCCCCGCCTCCCAACCACCAACCCCGCCTCCCAACCACCAGCTCTGGCACAGACCGTATAAGTCTGCCCAGCACTATCCCTGCCACCCACCACCGGCTCTGGCACAGACCGTATAAGTCTGCCCAGCACTATCCCCGCCTCCCAACCACCAACCCCCCCTCCCAACCACCAGCTGTGGCACAGACCGTATAAGTCTGCCCAGCACTATCCCTGCCACCCACCACCGGCTCTGGCACAGACCGTATAAGTCTGCCCAGCACTATCCCCGCCACCCAACCACCAGCCCCGGCACAGACCGTATAAGTCTGCCCAGCACTAGTCCCGCCTCCCAACCACCAGCCCCAGCACAGACCTTATATGTCTGCCCACACTAGCCCCGCCTCCCAACCACCAGCTCTGCCACCCATTCTAGGCTAAGCTGAGGATCCCTTTCTTCTTTCTGCACAGGATTCCTTTATGTTTATCCCACGCATGTTTGAATTCCGTTACCGTTTTCATCTCCACCACCTCCCGCGGGAGGGCATTCCAAGCATCCACCACCCTCTCCGTGAAAAAATACTTCCTGACATTCTTCTTGAGTCTGCCCCCCTTCAATCTCATTTCATGCCCTCTCGTTCTACCGCCTTCCCATCTCCGGAAAAGGTTCGTTTGCGGATTAATACCTTTCAAATATTTGAACGTCTGTATCATATCACCCCTGTTCCTCCTTTCCTCCAGGGTATACATGTTCAGGTCTGCAAGTCTCTCCTCATACGTCTTGTAACGCAAATCCCATACCATCCTCGTAGCTTTTCTTTGCACCGCTTCAATTCTTTTTACATCCTTAGCAAGATACGGCCTTAAAAGCCATTTTTTCTTTTTCTATATCAAAAATTCCTTTTCATGAGTGAAATCACACAGAGCAATGCAACATAGTGATATGTTCAAGAATTCTTATTATAACCCCCCCTCCCCCCCCCCCATGTGTGAAATTTAGAGAAATAAACTTCTACCTACGTGGGAACGACCATCTCTAAGGACGACCATCTCCAAGGTCGACCTAAATGTTGAGATTTGGGCGTCCCCGGCCGTATTATCGAAACGAAAGATGTTTGAAGCAACGTTGCTAAAATACATAAGAGACTTGTATTTTTTAAAACATGTTTTCCACAAAAATTAGTTAAAAATATTATTAAAATGTTGACAAAAAAGCATTTTGACCATACGGAAATGGGTCATTGTATGAATATTGTGTTGGCCCTATATAGTTCGGGCGGACAAAGATATCGAGTGACGTCTGAGGCCTTTTCCTCCTACCACTGGTGCTCGAATGAACCCATTTTGTCCACTTCTAGTTGTATTTTGGTTACTATGATACATATTTTATAATTTTATAAACAGACGTCAAGATATAATTAACGTGAATCATAGTTGCCAGTAATTGGTAGGTTGCTGCGAATGTGCAGTAGGTACTGATCTATAGGGCAGCACATAACTGCGGAGGAGTATAGAGGTGGGCGGAGCATAGACAGGCTATAGGCGTGGCTTCAAGGGATGCACATAACGTATGCCATCGACATGGTGTAAATGCTCGCTCTTAAACCGAGGCCTGCCTGTTGCTAAATTACACTGCTATTCTATCAAATTGCCCTGAGATTTTCTGTGTAATATTATTTCACTATGTTCCCTTTGAAAACTGCAGTAATTTATGCGGCTTTTACAAAATTATCTTGCCCTGTGACGGTTTAGACAGAGCCTTACTGGCGTGCCTGACTGGAGTTGGAAATTTCTGGAACTGCCTCCACATAGTGGGGCAGAGTACTAACGCTTTCATGTATTTTCTTTTCTTTTTTCAGAGGACATCCTGGAGTCTTTCAACAACCACCCGCCTATTATTTTGCCCAATGAAGGGTTTAAGGTGGACCTAGACAAGGATTCTCTGGATGACAACATTTATAGACATCTCCTGTACATACGACACTTCTTATGGAGCCTGCGGAGCAAAATCTCCTTCACCAAAGCCCTTCCGGAGACTGACCGCCAGCAGGTAGCATCTTTCCTAATCTGAAACCCGTTTCCGACCAGCTCCTTTCACCCTATCTCTGCATCAAGTACCCCCAGGAAAGGTATCGAGCGCCACGCCTCCAGGCTCAGCATATGAAAATGAATCGGAAACAAGGGCCCCAAAAGAAAGGAATACCTTGAGTATTCATTGAGAATATCCTTAGAACAGATCTGTATGTAGCCTGAAAAGATTAGGGGCTCCTTTTACTAAGCCACGGTAAGCCCTAGCCATGGGACACCTAAGTTCTGAATGTGCGCACAAACCACCCACTAAAAAATGTGTTTTAATGTTTCTGGAGGTGGAGCGTGGACATTTCTGCGCTAATTGGCTAGCGTATCTACATTGCTGTACGCTAACTGATTAGCATGGCATTAGCACGCCTTACTGCCTACAAAATAGGTGGCAGTAAGGGGTCATGCCCTAATTTTTGTTAATGGCCATATGCTGTTGGCAAGATTAGTACATGGCCATTAATTTGGAAAATTGGCCGTTTTCCGGCAGCAGTAAAAGGGTCGTAGCACACAGGAAAACCTGCATAAAGGCATGCTGAGGCCACTTTTTATCGCAGCTTGGTAAAAGGGATCCCTACGTGTTTTTTTTTATCCCCTGTCTTTTTGATCCAGATGTTCATTTTGAATTTATTTTTTATATAATCCGCATTGATAACTGCTGCTTTTAAAACTCTTCTCTCCTGTCCGGATGTCCTGCATGCCTACCTTACACACGCCAGTATGGGAATAGCCTAGAGGCAAGTTCTGATGAAAACCAGCACAAATATTAAGAAACCTGATCAAGTGGTAAAACTTTTCCCAAATGTTATTTTACCTCAGGAGTTTTAATACAAGTTAAAAAGAGAGGGAGAATCTCTAATATGTTTCTTTGTCCCGTGTCCCAGTCATGTGGTGGCAGGTTACCACCATCAGTTCTCCAAGTCTTGCTGTCATTTAATACTTTAATTGAAAAGTATTGGGATAACGTCGAGAGTTTTTCATTCCACCAGAAACGTGGTGCTTTTGATCACTAGGTCTGGTGACTCGAGGAACAGGCATTGGAAGCTTCTGAAAATATGTATTCTATACAGTAAGAGATTTAAATAAATAACCAAGGCACATGAGGAATGAGTCATTAACATGCAAAATTCTAGAACAGACCTGGACTGTTCCATGTGCACTGCCACAGTCATGTTGTCATTATTGTTTCCAAGGTACAGCAACAGTCGGCATGTTGTTTTGTCCTAGAAAGTATACTACTCAGAATATTAGAAATGTCTGCTTTCACCTGAAAATTACAGCATGGAAAGGATGAGTAGTCGTCTAACGTTTAGAGGACCGGCTAACAAGCAGAGGAGACCAGTTCAAATCCCATTGTGGCTTCTTATGACCTTGGGCAAATCATTTAACCCTCCATTGTCTAGCTCCAAGGCCAGTTACATTTAGGGAGTTTTTCCCCCTGCCCCTAGTGGGCTTACATTCTAAGTCTGCAGCTGAAAGCACATAAAGAAAATAAATGTTAAGTCTCTTTCTAGTAGAGTTCTCTTCTGGACATGGTGGATTGGTGACCGCTGCTCAGAGGTTATTGCTATTAACAAAACAAGTCCTCCTCAGCTGTTTTGTAGGTCACCAACTCTTTCAGTTTCCACCCATCATCCTGAGACTCCGCACACCTTGCATCAAAAATACTAATCAAAGCTTATTGACAGAGGACCTTGCTTCTCCTCAAGCAGATACTATGCCAGGAGAACAGAACTGGAAGATGCAGCAGATCTGACCAGTATACCTCCCATTGCAGTGAATAGACCAGACCACAGCTGATCACCAGCTTCCTTTTTTACATCACAATTCAGGGTCCTCCAGGCTTTTCTTGATTTCTGTTAGTTAGGTTTTTTTTTTTTCTTCCACTACCTCCACTAGGAGGCTGTTCCTAGTGTCCACCACCCTTTCTGTGAGAAAAATATTTCCTAATGTTACTTGAGGCTATTCCCTTTTACAGTCTAATGAAAATAGCATCTGTTTTGTACTATTCCCTGATAATAAGCACAATTTTTGTCTTGAGCAGTGGCTGTCAAACCTGATTTAGGGGATGTCAGTTCGGTTTGTTAGTCTTCAGTGAATTTGCATGCAATTGAGGCAGTACATTGCCGATCTATCTCGTGAATATTCTTTGTGGATATCCTGCAAATCTGACTGACTGGGAGTTCCCCCAGATCAGCGATTTTTGCACCAGTAGGAAAATAACCTTCCTCATCAACCCTCCAGAGCGGTCAAGACACTTGGGTTATGCATGCCTACCAGCAGAGGGAGACTGAGAGGACTTACCTTTAAACACGTACAACTAACCTATGCAGAACCCAAACCAGCTAGTATTTTCTCAGTCTCAGCAGAGGGTAGACGTGCAGCCTGACCAGTCTGGTAGGCCCTTGGGGGTTCTTGGTGTCCTGGATTTTTCGGGGGGGGGGGGGGGCACGGTGCCTGTACTTGGAACTCTGTGCTTCCGGGGTGTTGGTCTGGTGGGGCCCGTTTCCCCTTGGGGTGCTACACCCGGGTAGCCGGGTCCCTCCCCCTCTGGTGCTCTCCCTTGTGTGGGCTGCCTTGTGCCTCGGCTTCCGCTTTTGGTTGGGAGCCTTGAGTGCCTTTCAGTTTGATAGCAACAGGGTTCAAAGAAAAAAAAAAGGACAATAAGCTTGTACTGAATCAGTTTTTAAAAATTTAATTTGAAAACTCTTTAACATAAAATTGATGTTAATGTGATGAAAAAGATTGACAGATCTCTGTAGCAGCTGAAGAGAGACCAAAACTCAGAACAGAGAAATATTAAGCCTGTTACAGTACTTTCAAGTAGATTCAGTTCAGGACAAAAGTCATGGCATTCTCAACTATGTATTAATATGCCTACAGCCTCAGTGTGTTTGTCTGAAAATGAATATTCTGTAAAACATTATAATCCTCTGAAAATGAAAATTCTGCAAAGTAAATGGCCTGGAGGGTCTCCCAGGGTGATCTTGCAGTGAACACAGACGTAAGGGGTGCATTAAATGTTGCCTTTTAATTTATTTATTTGTTATATTTGTATCCCACATTTTCCCACCTATTTGCAGGCTCAATGTGGCTTACATATTACCGTAAAGGCATTCGCCAATTCCGGTAAGAACAAATACAAAGTGGTGTTATGGAAGAGTAAGGTTCTAGTGTGAAAGACGCGTTATGGAATCGTAGAGAGGAAGAGTGAGTTTGTGTCCATTACGAGATTTGATTTTGTTGTGGTGCAGGGTTCAGGCATTTAAGTTGGGTCGGTAGGGTAGGCCTTTTTGAACAGATTAGTTTTTAGTGATTTCCGGAAGTTTAGGTGGTCATATGTTGTTTTCACGGCTGTTGGTAGTGCGTTCCATAGTTGTGTGCTTATGTAGGAGAAGCTGGATGCATAAGTTGATTTGTATTTAAGTCCTTTGTTGCTTGGATAGTGGAGATTTAGGTATATTCGTGTTGGATCTTGTTGTGTTTCTGATTGGTAGGTCTACGAGGTCTGTCATATATCCCAGGGCTTGACTGTAGATGATTTTGTGAACTAGGGTGCAGGTTTTGAAAGCAGTACGTTCTTCCATAGAGATGTTTTACATTCCTGTGTTTCCCCAGTGTGATATTTTAGACATCTGTTTTTCTAAAATGAATGTTTGTGTTGCATGTCTCTGCGTCATGAGCATCCATTTCACCATGTATTTCTAGAAGAGGATCAGCACATCCTCTTCTAAGATACTAGTGAAACTTCAGACATCCTGACTTGGACATGTCATCAGTACTTTGATTTCACCTATATTGGACCCAACATGTTGGAACTCTCTCCCAAAATCTAGTAGATGTCATCCTAACTACTTAGAATTCCGAAAATTGCTTGAAAACTAATTCACTCCAGAATTCATTGCATTAGTTAATATAACAATAACCAGTTGATAATCTTATTTATTTAGATTTTGCTCACACGTGTTTCAGTAGTACCTCAAGGTGAGTTACAGTCAGGTATTCTGGATATTTCTTTGTCCCAGGAGGGCTCACAATCTAAGTTTGTACCTGAGGCAATGGAGGGTTAAGTGACTTGCCCAAGATCACAAGGAGCAGCGGTGGGATTTGAACTGGTCACCTCTGGATTACAAGACTGGTGCTCTAAGCACTAGGCCACTCCTCCACCCCAAGGAATCTTGTTACTCTTTGGGGTTCTACATGGAATGTTGCTACACTTCAAAATTCTGCATGGAATCTTGTTATGCTTTAGAATTCTAGAATCTTTATTTATTTAGCTCAAGGTGAGTTACATTCTGGTACACGGGATATTTCTCTGGGCTCACAATCTAATTTTGTACCTGAGGCAATGGAGGGTTAAGTGACTTGCCCAAGATCACAAGGAACAGCGGTGGGATTTGAACTGGTCACCTCTGGATTACAAGACTGGTGCTCTAAGCACTAGGCCACTCCTCCACCCCAAGGAATCTTGTTACTCTTTGGGGTTCTACATGGAATGTTGCTACACTTCGAAATTCTGCATGGAATCTTGTTATGCTTTAGAATTCTAGAATCTTTATTTATTTAGCTCAAGGTGAGTTACATTCTGGTACACGGGATATTTCTCTGGGCTCACAATCTAATTTTGTACCTGAGGCAATGGAGGGTTAAGTGACTTGCTCAAGATCACAAGGAGCAGCAGTGGGATTTGAACTGGCCACCTCTGGATTGCAAGACCGGTGCTCTAACCACTAGGCCACTTTTTTTCTGTAATGCGAATCTATCAATATCTAGTTTATTCGCTAATATGTTACTCTCAACTACTTCACTATTGTTGAAATTCAAATTCTGTATTTTTAATCTAAACTGTAAGCCACATTGAACTCAAACTTGTTTTCGGGATAATGTGGGATATAAATGTCATAAATAAATTTTAAGTGTAAATTCTGATTTAGACATCCTTTCTGCAGTGCCACTAAGTTTTAAGCAGAAAATTCCTCATAATTTAGGGAACCTAAAAGTTATTCTTATCACTTTGCACCTGCCATTCATTTGCCCTAGTGCTGAAAATCGGTACCGCGTTCCTAATTTCTCTTTTCCCCACCGTAAATCTGCCCATCGCCATCCACTTTTTATGCTCATAAATTTAGAAAGTTAGTCGAATTTTGATTATAAATTTAGATACTCCAGCCTAGTAAATTTTCATACCGGGTAAATTTAGTGTATAAATGGAGCACAAAATCTTTTGAATATCAGGCCCTAACTTTTCACATGTCTAAAGCATCACCTGACTCTACTAAAAAGACCTCCTTAGCTGTCAGATTTTGTTATTAACTCAATATTTTGGTATAAGCTATAAAATGAACCTCACTATATGGAATGATTAAATTTGGTAATAAATGTCAACAACACTGGAGTTTGTAGAGCAAATTTGGATTTAGTTTTCCTTAGTGTCTTTATTATGAAAAATATAGATTTCATTCATCTCAACCAATTTCAGTTTTTCTTTATACTTGGCTTTGCCTTTTCGCTGAGCTGAACTTAATTTTTTTCCAAATAAGAGACCCTTATTTTACACATATGGAGCTAATGTTCGTTAACACGCGCTAAACTTTAATAAAAGGGTTCCTGAGTATTTAGTTTGTTTCCTTTGGTATCTATTATACGTCAAGGCTGCACGACAGTGTAGGACTTGCCTGCAGAGACGTTGATCTGAATTAATCATGATGCTTATTACTTTTTCTAAAGGAAACCTGAACAGAACTTTTTCAGGTGGTAGATCAGCATCCCCCTCGCTATTTTGTAGAAATTATGTTCATTATTAACATTTCATTTCTGAATTGTGTATTACAGAATGAAGCCCCTGGCTATCAGCCCCTTACAGACAGGAACTCGGAATATCAGAATTCTTCTATGACTGATGGGAATTCCCTCAGCCAATCACACCTGAATCGCCAGAGAAGCCGTACGAAATTGGAGGCTGCAGGGAGAGCTTCCCTCGGTTCTAGTGGCAATGGTCACGGAAGAGGATTACACTCTTCTGAAGAGCGTCTCAAGGAAAAGCTCAGACAACTGCAGCTGCAAAGCAGCCTGGGGAATCACCTCCCTAAAGCAAGCATGCAGCCACTGGACTCCTCCTGTCTTCTGACCCCTCCTAATACACCTTCAAACTCGGACCAGGGAAGCACAGATCCGCTGCAGACTGATGACTGCAGCAAAGCTGTTCAGGAGCCCAGAAGAGATGATGAAAGCAAACGTAAAGCCACAGAAGGTAACAGAAATATTTCTTGTCATGCTGTCCATGTGTTCAGAGTGTCTAAGCTCTTATGTTCACTGTCCCCCAGTTTCCAGGTGGATTACTACAGTGGCGTAGCCAAGGGTGGGCCAGGGTGGGCCCAGGCCCACCCACTTTGGGCTCAGGCCCACCCACAGTAGCAGCACATCTATGATGTGGTTGGCAGGGATTGCAAGCCCCACTAGCTGAAAACTCCTAACAACTGTCCCTCCTGCATACCTTGCAAATAGCAGATCTTCACCCGCAGCAAACAGCGACTGATACACCAGCCCCACCGCCTTCCCTCTGATGTATTCCCGCCTATGCAGAAACAGTAAGTTGCTTCAGTGGGAAGGCTATGGGGCCAACATGAGCAGTGTGTATTAATTGCTTCTTGCTGCTGGTGAAAATCTGCTATTTAAAAGGTATGCGGGAGAGGGGGGATGTTTGAGAGACCATATGGCATGCGGACGAGAGGAGAGACCAAATCACCTGTGGGACTGGGTGGGGTTCTTCTGCCCACCCATCTTGGGCCCAGGCCCATCCAAAATTGGGTGTCTGGCTACAACCCTGGATTACTAATGTATTAAACTGGTATCATAGTGCCAAGTTCAAGGATGTACACATATATTCAAAAGAGAGAAAAATTGGATTCTAGCCTTGGATAAGATGTAAAGTGATTTTTTTTTTTTTAATTATT
This sequence comes from Microcaecilia unicolor, assembly GCF_901765095.1. Lineage (NCBI taxonomy): Eukaryota > Metazoa > Chordata > Amphibia > Gymnophiona > Siphonopidae > Microcaecilia > Microcaecilia unicolor. The sequence goes on from NC_044038.1 coordinate 13,376,174, forward strand.
TTTCCATTCCTTCAGGTTCTCTGTTTTAATGTGAAAATGTTCACAGGTTAGCTTTACTTCCATTAAGAGATGCAAATTGAAAAAAAAAAAATCCCCTCGGAATGGTGGTTTGGGAAAAAACTAAAGGTCCCCTGGTGACCCATTAGATTTGACACTCCCATTCCCTAGTCACAACTTGGTCTAAATATTTTAAATTCACCATCTTCCCCAAAGCTGTGCCCCATAAGAATGTAATGGTAAGGGTGGTTTTGCCTACCCCTCCCCCAGCACCTTTACACACCCCAGGGTGGGGGGTGGGGAGAGACAATGACAGCAGGAGTGATCCCTACTCATACACTACCAGACAGCTTCAAAATGGCACAGGATGACCCCTACTGGTAGTCTTGCGGTACTACTACAACTCAACCTTCACTATTATATACTTAAGGGGCAGAGCCCTGGGCAGGATGGAAAATTTAAACCTTTTAGCTGGAGCACGCCACCCAGGGAAGTGAGTTTCCCCTGTGTCAGTGGCTTCTATGGGGTGATTCTAGAACTGTGCAGCTATATTTAGGTGTCCAGAGAGTGCCTGATTAGCACATATTTTATAAAGGAAAGCAGGCACTTACTTTCCCTTATAGAATACCACTGTATCGGGGTAGATATGCACTTAGGCACCAGCACTGTGTGTCTGCATTCCAGAAATACATGCATAACTTATAGTATTGTACGAGTTCTCCGAAGACAGCAGGCATAGATTCTCACATCCCTCCTGCCTCCCCTTGGATTTGTCTTTTTATGTTTAGTACTGTACTGCTGGCCCCATACGCCAGCGTCAGGCAGGAAAGCACCCGAGCATGCACAGTGTGGGCACTGCATCAAAGTTTTTAAAGTGGCATTACACTATGGCAGTGTCTGCACCAGGCTCCGTGAATGACATTGCCCAGATGTGAGAATATATACCTGCTGTCCTTGGAGAACACCTGCTACAGGTAAGTATCTTAGCTTTATATGCGTCACTTGGTACCCTGCCTATCTTCTTCCCATGTGTACGCCCACCTGCAAACTACACGCTATGTAAAAAAAAAAAATGCACATCGTTATAGAATAATGTACACACACATATTTGCACACACATATTCTAGTATTCTAAACATTTACACGCATTACTGTTTTATAGAATTACTCCCTTAGGAATCAATTCTATAAGTGGAGCCTCTATTTAGGCACCCAGAGGCCAGATGGTAGGAGCTTATTCTGTAATGGAACTAGAGCGCCGAGGTCCTGTTAAGCAAAACCTGGTATTGGCGTGCACAACATTTAGATGCTCGTTACATCAGCCATAGAGCTGGCAGAAGTGGCAAGAACACTCAGAAGTGGGAGCCCCTCTGATGGCCAGCCCTTGCTCAGACTCCGTAGATGCCCCTCTTGGAATTCCACGCTATGCAAGTTAAGCAGGTATTCACAGAATAGCACCTTAACTGCCCTGCTAGCATTATCCCCCTAATTCTGTAGACATGGTCAAAAAATTGCATCTGTTAATTTGGGCAGGTACATAATTTAATTAACAAGCTAATTTAGCAGGGAGAGTCACCTCAGAGGTGCACAGTGTGTGATCTGTTCCTCTGAGAAATTTCAAACCAGACAAGAGCAAAGGCAGATCAAGGTGATGATTTTGCTTGGGCCAGTAGTAGTGTAAATTCGAACCTTGATTAAATAAATAAGGAATAACAATGAAACTGTTCTCTGTAGTACCTATACATGTATCGAGGAGTGGCCTAGTGGTTAGGGTGGTGGACTTTGGTCCTGGGGAACTGAGTTCAATTCACACTTCAGGCACAGGCAGCTCCTTGTGACTCTGGGCAAGTCACTTAACCCTCCATTGCCCCATGTAAGCCGCATTGAGCCTGCCATGAGTGGGAAAGCGCAGGGTACAAATGTAACAAAAATAAAATAGATACTATTGGAGATTCTACATGGAATGTTGCTACTATTGGAGATTCTACATGGAATGTTGCTATTCCACTAGCAACATTCTATGTAGAAGGCTGCGCAGGCTTCTGTTTCTGTGAGTCTGATGTCCTGCACGTACGTACGTGCAGGACGTCAGACTCACAGAAGCAGAAGCCTGCGCGGCCACATTGGTGATCTGCAAGGGCTGACTTCTACATGGTGGAGGAGTGGCCTAGTGGTTAGGGTGGTGGACTTTGGTCCTGGGGAACTGAGGAACTGAGTTCGATTCCCACTTCAGGCAGCTCCTTGTGACTCTGGGCAAGTCACTTAACCCTCCATTGCCCCATGTAAGCCGCATTGAGCCTGCCATGAGTGGGAAAGCGCAGGGTACAAATGTAACAAAAATAAAATAGATACTATTGTTGATTCTACATGGAATGTTGCTACTATTGGAGATTCTACATGGAATGTTGCTATTCCACTAGCAACATTCCATGTAGAATCTTAAATAGTAGCAACAGTGGAGGAGTGGCCTAGTGGTTAGGGTGGTGGACTTTGGTCCTGAGGAACTGAGTTCAATTCCTGGCACAGGCAGCTCCTTGTGACTCTGGGCAAGTCACTTAACCCTCCATTGCCCCATGTAAGCCGCATTGAGCCTGCCATGAGTGGGAAAGCGCAGGGTACAAATGTAACAAAAAAAAAAAAAAATAGAGTATTAAAGAAATGTTTTTTCTGTAAAGGCATCTGACATTTATTAGAGGTTTCTCTGCTGGTGCATGGCTCATTCATTCATTTAATAGATTTATATCCTGTAGAAAATAAACTTGACAGAGATAATTTTACATAAAATAGCAGCTTTTAACTGTTAATGGTTTATGACCATAGGCTAAGATATTCTTGTTCGTAGAGAGTAACATAACCAGTGCCATGGGACAGTGTAGGCTTTTCTATAAATCCTGATTTAAAAAAAAAAAAATCTGCCATTTCATTATAGGGAGTTCTCCAATGCCTTTTGACTTCCCCACGCCTGCTTCTTCCAGCCGCAGCTCAGACACTGATGAATTGTGCTATGTTTTTGTGGTGGAGCTAGAAAAGGGGCCCATTGGACTGGGGATGGGACTTATCGATGGGCTGGTGAGTATTTATTTAGCAAATGTAAATTTTGTGCAGCCATGCAATTGTCCTCTCGTTACCCAGTTTAAAGTTGGAACCTTGGGCTCCAGAACAAAACACAATATTCTAGATGAGACCCTTCTAACACCCGACCCGGACAGAGGCATTATCGCCTCTCCCTATGCACCCCGGAGTCCCTCTGGCTCTGGCCACCACCAATTCATCAGCCACTCTCGCTTCTGGTTGTTGCTCAGCAGCTTCATGCCCTCCCTCAGATTCCTGCTCCCCACTTTTTTTTCACCGACACTTAAACGGCCAAGCGTTTGAGCACAGCTCAGCCTCTCCCAGATCACATCCCATCCTGTGTACTCCTGCGGGGATGTGCACGTTTTGGTGGAAAGGGTGCTGGGCTTGCCTGTCTTAGTACGGCCTCCTCTTCTGTTTTTGCAAAATATTTATGAAATGTGCCTTAATAAATCAGGATAACTAAATTATACTGAAAAAACGTTAGGCAGAACATTCGTTAAGGGCATTGGGTTACTGTCCGATCACTAGTTCCTCCTACAGTATGTTGCCATTTCTATAATGAATGTGCAGTTGAGCGGGTTGTCGTCATTTACAGCACACACCTCTAAATACGCCAGGGATTTACGTCAGAACACTGTTACCAGACAGCCCTGTGACCTCGGACGGTAGACTTTCCATTGGAGACCGCATCCTGGCAGTGAATGGGACCAGCCTGATAGGAGCAGATTACCAAAGGTACCAAAGAACATACTTCTTTCTTGGCAGGGCCGCCGAGAGGGGGGGACAAAAGTCCCCGGGCCTCCGGAGGGGGTCCGGCGCCACCGCAGTCAGGCCCGCCCGCCGTCGCTCCCGAACTAACTAACCTTAAATGCCTCCTTCCTTTCCTTTCACCACCTTCGCGGCAAGCAGCAGCAGGGCAGGCCACTCCTTCCTTCCGTGTCCCGCCCTCGCCTGACGTAACGTCCGCGAGGGCAGAGCACGGAAGGAAGGAGAGGTCTGCCCTGCTGCTGCTTGCCGCGAAGGTGGTGAAAGGAAAGGAAGGAGGCGTTTAAGGTTAGTTCAGGGCCCGGTGGAGGGGGGGGGGGGCTGGCGGCGGCAACGACGACGATGAGCTCGGGTGGGGTGGGTGGGAGGGCCCGGGGGCAGCCTTGTCCCGGCTCTGGCGGCCCTGTTTCTTGGAACCCATACCAGTCACCTTGTAAGACAGATGGCATCTACTTCACACTGTACTCTGCTCCTGCCATACCTGGCTGTAATTTTGGCACCAAATTCGGTAGAGGTAGAGATTACTAATGATGTATTAATTAAACAATACTTGCTGTTGTAGTCTTGTAAGCCAGCAGTTGGCACTCTACTAATTTCTTTTCAGTGGAAGGATGCCTATTGTATACACTTCAGTGACATTTCACTGCTTTCTGTCACGGTCCCTTTGATTATAGCATATCCTTCAGCAAACTACTCACAGTTTGTGGTGCTCTCTGGCTGTGCCTCAGATTCCTAGATTTGACGTGAGCGAGTTTCTACACTCACCTGCTGCTCTCTTACCACACCAGAGCAGTTGTTCAGTGCAGTCAGATTGCAGGGGGCTTGCTGTTTGCTTTCTACGTCTGACCTGTATTTCTGGCTCCTGTTTCGTTACAGTGCAGTGGATCTGATCCGATCAGGAGGAAAAACGCTGCGGTTCCTGGTTGCCAAGTCAGACATGGAAATAGCTGAGAAGATCAGCTCTGGGTTCTCTTGTTAGTGCTTATGTTTCAGAGGTAACTTGGGAGCAGCCAAAGCCCTTCTAAGCAGAATTAGATCACTGCTTCTGGGTTCCTTTTAAAATTTGCACTTGACAGCAGGCTTTGCTTTTGTTTTGTGTTACTGTTACTAATAGTTAATGCAGGGTTGGAAAACATGACTGGAACATGCCACTGAGGTTGGCCAGACTGCCGTCCTAGGGCTTCTTCCTGCCTCGGCCAAAAAAAAATTATTTTGTGTAATAATAATCTAAAAGTGTAAAATGAAGAGAAAATGTTTAAAAAAATAAATAAAAACGCCTGAAAAATAAAGCACAGAAAAAAATAAAATAAAAAAAGTATCCAACTAACCAGACAAAGTCAAACGCTAACATAACCAAAAATCAAAACTATTGAGAAGGAAAATTATTTTTTTGGCCTTGGCTCCTACAAATCCTCAGCTAACTCCTGAGCTTTTTTTAAACGTATGTTCTTGGCTTTAGTTACTTAACCACAAATAAGTGAAGAAAAAAAAACAACACTCACAATTCAAGGAGGAAAAAAAGATCATATCAAACTGCAGCAACAATATCAAAAAGACACACCGCTCTTTCCATGGCTCTTCTTGTCCACAGGGCAACAAGTAATCATAGATCAAAAACCTCCTGAAAAATTATCACTACTCATTGACGTAATCACTTCAAGTGCTGACAATCACACATATAATATACAAAAAACTGAATCTTATCTGAGTAGTGCTGCATTTGTGTTATCAGTGGCTCCACCCCAGCACAAAAACTTGTGGCTTGACAGTGGAATGACTACCCTCGAGTGGGCCGGAAATAAGCACGATCACGAGTGTGGTTTCCTGATGAAGCTGATGCGAAACAAGTCCGTTGTGACCGCACTGCTTTACGTTTTTCTGCTGGGGTGGAGCCACTGATAACACAAACGCAGCACTACTCAGATAAAGTTTCAGTTTTTTGTATATTATGTGCGTTATTGTCAGCACCTGAAGTGATTACGTCAGTGAGTAGTGCTCAGAAAATGTCACTATAATAATTTTTCAAGAGGTTACCTATCTATGATTACTTGTTTCACTGTGGTTAAGAAGAGCCGTGTGTCTTTTTGATATTTATTGCCGCAGTTTGATGAGATCTTTTTTCCTCCTTGAATTGTGAGTGTTCTTTTTGTGATTGAGTATTCTGTCTACAGTGAAGTGGATCTCTTTTTGGTTTTACTTGGCTTCAGTTAGCCACCCTGTCTCCCCAGTGCTTTTCTAAATATGCAACACTCCCTATCTTTATCCATACCTGGCTCTGATACTATGACATATCTGTTACTAAAATGCCACCCCACACTGGCCTTATGAAAAACACACAAGCAGGGGGGAGGGGGCACATTTTAGCCCCCCCCCCACCAACCCTCCCCCATCGCCTACCTTTGCTGGCAGGGGACCCCCAATCCCCGCCAGCCGAGGTCCTCTTCTTCTGGTGCAAGGCTTCGTTCTCACAGAAACAGAACGAAGACTTGCATCGGAAGAAAAGGACCTTGGCTGGAGGGGGTTGGGGTCCCCCGCCAGCAAAGGTAGCTGACAGTGGGGGAGGGTTGGCGGCAGGGGGGGTCCAGGGACAAATCTACGAGGGCCCAGGCCCCCACGTAGCTACGCCACTGCACACAAGTAGTAAAGCCATGGCGTGTGACTTGAAACTGGAATTAATATACATAGACAACTTCACTGCCTCAGCAAACCAACTTGAATCCTCTGCCACCTAGTGGCTGGATCTAGGCAATGCTGCAGCTCTGGCTGAACATACAGCTGCTTAGGAGTTATCCACCTTCAAGGTCTGTAGGGCAGAGCTGCATTCCTGAAAGGAACAAACCAGTCTGCTATATTTGCGTATAGGGGTGAATTCTATAAGTGGTGCCAGAAACGTTTTACGCACTGAGCACTATTCTATAAAGACTCCGTGCTCTGGCAATTATGAAGGCGCCTAAATTGGGAGCTGTTCGGCTAAATTCTATATTTACACATGTAAGGTTTTAGAACGTTCCCAAAAAATGTAGGTGCAGATCGTTATAGAATACGATGTGCACATAAATCCTAATTAAGGCCAATTAACACCAACAATTGGTTGTTAGCAGCAAATCGGCTGCGTGCCCTGATTCACACGTGCAACTTTAGTCACCGTTTATAGAATTGTTGGGATCGTGGACGTAGTACATGCAAATCTCGCTCAACCTGAAAAAAACATCTGACTGGCTCTCCAGGATTGCAGTTTTGGCACCCCTAAAGGAAGATTTTACAGTTGAATGTGATATGCTAAGATTAATCTAATTTTGTGCAATCATTAATATTGATCAGGTTTCACTTTTTTAGTAGAAAGGGTTATTACATAAATTCTACACCAATGTGAACTTGTGACACCATCCCACCCTCAAAGAATGTTAGGGCTGGGAAACACTTTCTGTTATTCCTATAAACCAAGAGGTAATTCATAGATTGAAGAAACTGGTTAGTTACTTTCCACAATTATATGAAGAAACAGGTTAGTTACTTTGCACAAGTACATGTATCACTGACCAAAAAAAAAAGGCCTTCATACACTACTTTGTTTCCTTATCCCATTTTTAAATGAATGTTAATACTGTATATCTTATGTATATAATTCAGAACTATACTAACTAATGCAGATATGTTAATGTGCATAAGTCTGTTCTCATTATGAAAAATAACTGGATTAAACTTTTGTTTAACAAAACTCTTGCTTTAATAGAAACTGTATTAAATGTCAGTTGAAAACAGGAGAGACAGCAGGGATTTGAGCAATAAAGCTACAATTCATCAACTTTGCTCCAGCTATACCATCTGCTGAAAGACCTTCAGCTGCTCTGTCCTAGAACGGAGCAGCAAACCTGGGGCACACAGTGCTTCAGCCACTGGCCCTTCGGGCAGCTCCTCAGCTAAATTTATTAAACAACCCTCATTGCCACACTTAAATCACAATTTCCAAGTCCACTTGAGATAGCCAAGACCCCACCTTCCCCCTGCAGAATATTCCTGTCAACGATCTCATCTTAAAATGCCTTCAAGGCCCACTGACTAAACTGCAAGTCACTTAGCATCACCACATGAAAGGAAGAGATGCTGAACTCAGGACAGAGGAAGAGAGGGGTAGGACAGGGAAGTTTAAGAGAGACTCTAAACGGTTCAAGTTTCGAGCAGTGCCAAATGCCATGGATGTTCTTTGGAATACGAGATTGTTTTTAGAGCATGGTTACCCTTCTCTTGTATATAATTATTTTCATTAATCAAGAGTGCCTTGAGATCTCAGTATCTTGACACTGAATGCACACCCTCAACTTCGTGTAGAAAGTCACTCTTGCCCCATGGGTGTCAATCAGAATTATCTAGCGCTTTCATCCCGGTCCAAAGCCAGAGTCCTTCTGTAAAAGCTGAGTGACGGTTCTCATAGCAAGAGGCAGGGAGACGTTGGCATCCCGATGATATCGCACATTGTTGACTTCAGCTGATGGGCTCAATACAAACTGGGCAACGTTAGGCATTTTCAACAGGTTCATTAGTTCAGCTGCTCGGATGAGGACTTCCTCGCTGTCTTCCTCACCGTACATCGAGATCATTGCAGAACTCTGCACACAGGACCTCATCTTGGACAGATAGAGTAACACTCTGCAAAGATAAGAGACGTCTCACAGAGCTGCTACCTCAAAAGGAATTGGGGGTTTTGAGGTCAGGCTAAGAACCAGTGCATTTTTCGCAAGTAACACACCAAATAACAGCAGGGAATGGGGCTTGATATACTGCCTTTCTGTAACTACATTCAAAGCAGTTTACCTAGTATATATTTGTACCTGGGGCAATGGAGGGTTAAGTGACTTGCCCAGAGTCAAAAGGAGCTGCAGTGGGACTCGAACCCAGTTCCCCAGGATCAGAGTCTGCTGCACTAACCACTAGGTTACTCCTCCACTCCATTTTAGCTACCCCATCCATATAGTTATTCTATTGCCAACTACAGACTATAGCCATCGAAGACATTCTCTTCACCCAGGCCAGTCTTTTCCATGATATTTCTCTATACGCCACTGTCTGAGCAAGCAGGATCCTCAATTAGTTCCTCCAGCACCCGCCTTTTCCCTGAAATAAATAGCCAGCAGTATTTACAGCTTTCTGCCTATTCCAAGACTTGGATAACAGTACACCAGGTCTGAAGGTTTGGCATTTATGAACAAGGGAGGGGGGGGGGGAGGAGTTAAGACTGTGAAAATGGAAACTGCTTTGTTTATATTGCGTGTTTATTCATGGTTCCTAATAAAATGAAAAATAAAATACCTAGCGCTATTAGTGTGGTCACTGCCCCATTTATCAGGACTTGTAAGCGCCCCAGAACAAACTACCAGACAGACTCAGTTGTGCGAGTGCTTGCACTTCTAGTTAATCACAAAACCTGTAGCCTGCTCACCCTTCTAACATTTTATATTAAACTTTTTGCCATACAGTTTGGCAGCTCTGACGTTTATGCTTACTGGGGTGGTCTACAGCTTTATGTAAGAAATCTATATATATAAAAGGCAACCCCAACGTTCTGAAGCCTCCACGGAAGTTGAGGCGCCCGAGATATCCGGTGTGCCCTGGAGTGTCTGCACCGCCCTCGCGTCAAAACGTCATAACGTCGAGGGCGGAGCTATGACACTCGAGGCCCGAAACCGAAACGCCACAGGCACGGCCAACGGAGGCGCAGCAAACAAAAAAAAAAACCAAAACCCTACCCACACACAGCGACGCCAACACCGAACAAGGCAAGTAGCTCGGAGGGAGGGGGCCCCTTGCTAGCGCCCGTTTCATTGCCCTCAGAAACGGGCATTTATTCCTAGTTTTAAATAATCTCCAAACTGTAACAGGGTGATGAAATGACCTACACTATAGCCCTGCTCTCGCTCTCCCCCCCCCCCCCCCCCCCCCCCCCCCGAAACTCATACACCTGTCTGGAGTAAAACCTCCACAACAACTCAGAGCTTCTGCCCTGCCTCTTGGGAGAGACCTGCGTTCACAGTCCTGTCAGATTTCCTACAAGTATTTCTATACCCGCCAGTCCTGCTCGGAAGAACGGAGACTGGAGGAGAGAGAAATACTGTCCACCACTAAATAAAATTAATCTTTCGGTATCGCAGATCCTGCTGACAATGATCACGTGATCTGCACAGTTCCACACAATAACTAATTATTTGATTGAACAATCCTGTGGTGACCGCTCTCAACTCAGGTTTGTTGTTCATAGACTGCCCCCTCTCTACTTGTGGTATGATACCTGGGTATAAGGTCCTGGCTGCGAGATGCCAGCTTGGTCAGTGTTGTCATAAGGACAGTAATGAGTCTCGGAGAACACTTGGGAACGCCGGCTGAAGAGCGCAATTGTGTGATTTCAAACAGCAGCGCTTCCAGGACTTCAAAGAACTTGTTGATCTGGTCCACGGTGCACCTTTTATCATATGAAACTGACAGGTATTCGCCAATGGCCCACACCTGGAAAGGAATAAATGGTACAACTGAGCAAGAGAAAGAAGCTAAATGCAAGTGAAGCAATAAAGCCACAATCTGGCTCTGAATCTAAAGGCTAGGTCAAGTTTATGTTTATTGTGGCATGTCACAGTCCAACACCACAATGATAAATCAGCTGGTACCGCCCCCTCCTAAGCCAGGATTCTCTCTACTAGCAGAAGACAAGCTCACTGCACTGATTAAAATTACTGCTAATGCAAGTCCCCAACTACTGTATTCTGTTCCTGTACCGAGGTAATCAATAGAAATCAAACAAAATAAAACATGGAAAAGAAAATAAGATGATACCTTTTTTTATTGGACATAACTTAATACATTTCTTGATTAGCTTTCGAAGGTTGCCCTTCTTCGTCAGATCGGAAATAAGCAAATGTGTTAGCAGTATATATAAGAGAAACATCAAAGCATTACTATGACAGTCTGACAGGGTGGGAGGGTGGGGGTGGGTAGGAGGTATGCATGGGGACATCAAAGCATATCATTGATATTCTAACAGGATGGGTCTGGATAGGTGAGGGGAGGGTGATCAACAGAGAGATACAGCTTTATGGTTTATAATGGGCTAGGAACCCCAGATCCTTGTTAAGTCCTTTCTTTTGGGTGTTAAAATATTCAATCATTTAATCCAATCCATGTTTTATTTTGTTTGATTTCTATTGATAACCTTAAGAGTGGACTAACACGGCTACCACACTCCTGTACCGAGGTAAGAAACTCTACCAAAAGCCATGCCCTGAGGATATTTCCCAGACGTCACAGGGTAGCCTCACATTTCCTGTTTAGATGGCACATAACACTGTTCCCCCCATGCATGTGCTTTGAATTACTATCCAGCAATAGAGGTTGACAAAAATCTTTTTTTTTTTCACCTTAATTTTGGCCAAACTAAATCTGCAACTAAAATTTGCCCTCGGTTTTGAATTAAACTGAAGCCGAAAGCCGTCCCACCCACCCACACCATAGCAGTCTCCTCCTCCCCTGGGTACAGCTAGCTCCCACCCCAGCCCTACCTTAGTGGCTAGTTGGGGCAGGAGCGATCCCCAGTCACTCCTGCCCAGGCTGGCTCCAATCTCAAGAGACTACTACTACTATTTAGCATTTCTATAGCGCTACAAGGCTTACGCAGCGCTGCACAAACATAGAAGAAAGACAATCCCTGCTCAAAGAGCTTACAATCTAATAGACAAAAAATAAATAAAGTAAGCAAATCAAATCAATTAATGTGAACGGGAAGGAAGAGAGGAGGGTAGGTGGAGGCGAGTGGTTACGAGTCAAAAGCAATGTTAAAGAGGTGGGCTTTCAGTCTAGATTTAAAGGTGGCCAAGGATGGGGCAAGACGTAGGGGCTCAGGAAGTTTATTCCAGCTACTAAAGGTCTCAGCAGCCACTTTGATGGCAGAGACAGCAGGGACAGGAGTAACTGGAGATTGCTCTTACCCCCAACCAGCCTCTAGACCCACAGGGACTCTAAGGTAGGCTTGGGGGGAAGGGCAGCAATGAACCTTACTGCTTGGAGGAGGGGGGGGGGGGGGGGGGGAGCGCACACTATAGGTACAGATTGAGTTCCAGCCAAAACAAGACCAAATATGACTTTTAGGCTAATTTTGGTGCCAAAGCCAAAGCTAAAATTCAGTTAGCCTCTCTTCTCAAACAGGGCAGACCAAGTTAAAAAAAAAAGTAACAATATTTATTAAAACAAATACCCAGATGTGACCACATTTCACCTTCCAGAAGCTGAAATTACAAACAGTATAAAAATCATACATCTTTTATATATAAAATCCTATAAGTTAGTCAAATCTGAATAAAAACCAATATAAAAATAATGCATTCTAAACATATAAATGCATTATGCTTCACAGTATACACAATTCAACAATCAAAATAAGTTAGTATAAATGAAAACATAAATATGGAATATTAGCTAAAACAATTTCTAAAAAAGCTTAAAAGGGCTACAAACCTATTAGGGTCCCAAAGGGCACATGCGCCTAATAGCAGTAAAAGAAAAAGCGAACAGCAGCAAAGTCTCAATGACTAAAAACAACCAAAAATATAATAACGTCAACTCTAAACCAAAAAATACAACTAATACACATTAGCCAGTGCTCAAAAAAAAACCCAAGGAACGGTACTTAACAGAAGCACATGCTCAAACACACAGGGCTCCTCCTCCTTGTATCCCATGAAAACAGTTAGACTTGCTCTAGGAAGATCATGTATTGATATTTATTATTGCTATGATGTTATGTTTGAAGTATTTAGATGATTTTTTTGCATATGCACAATCTTCCTATCAGGGGCGTATCTGCGTGGGGCCACAGGGGCCTGGGTCCCTGCAGATTTCGCCCTGGACCTCCTACCGCCGTCAACCCTCCCCCGCTGCCGTTGCTTACCTTTGCTGGCGGGGGACCCCAACCCCCGCCAGCTGAGGTCCGCTTCCACCTGCCTCTAAAAATATTTCTTCAGCTGGTGGGGGACCCCAACCCCCGCCAGCCGACCCGTGGTCTTTAAATTTCCTCTTCATCCTCCGTGGCCGTGCTGCTGTTGAAAGCTGTTGAATCCAGTTCGAAGTCTGACGTCGCAGCACGTTGTACTTGCAGGACGCTCCTGCACGTACAACGTGCTGCGACGTCAGACTCCGAACTGGATTCAACAGCTTTCAACAGCAGCACGGCCACGGAGGATGAAGAACTTTAAAGACCTCGGGTCGGCGGGCGGGGGTTGGGGTCCCCCGCCAGCAAAGGTAAGCAACGGCAGCAGGAGAGGGTTGACGGCGGGAGGGGGGTGGAGAGAGTCATTGGTGGGGGGGGGGGGGGGGGGGGGCTAAAATGTGCCCCCTCCCTCTGGCCCCCCCCTACCGCCGGAGTCCAGATACGCCCCTGCTTCCTATTAAGCTTTACACCAGTTTTTATTTTTTCTATATTATTAGTTCAGCAGTAGTTTGGTCCTTATTAGCCTTTTGAGGGTTTTTTTTTTTAAGTGATCACCAAGTGACACCTTTGACCTCTGGCACACTGCATATAAGCTTGACTAGAACGTTTTCATGGGATACAAGGAGGAGGAGCCCTGTGTGTCTGAGCACTTGCTCTTGTTGAGTACTGTTCCTTGTTGTTGTTGTTTTTTTAGCACTGGCTAATGTGTATTGGTTATATTTTTTGATTTACAGTTGATGTTATTATATTCTTGGTGGTTTTTAGGCATTGAGACTTTGCTGCTGTTGGCTTTTTCATTTATTGCTATTAGGCGCATGTGTCCTTTGGGACCCTAATAGCTATGTGTCCCTTTTAAGCTTTTTTACAAAGTTGTTTTAGCTAATATTTCATATTTATTTTTATTTGTGGCATTTATACCCCGCTCTTTCCCACTCAATAGCAGGTTCAGTGCGGCTTACAAAGTATGGTACATAGTATCACAGAGATAATACAAAGTATTATGGAGATAACAAAATAGTATGCGATGTGGGGAAAGGATTGGAGTGTGGGTATTGTTTGTGGTGTGGGTTAGGTCCGAGACTTTGTAGGCTTGTTTGAATATTTGCTTTCATTTATACTAACTTATTTTGATTGTTGAATTGTGTGTTTTCTATGGAGCATAATGCATTTATATGTTTAGAATCCATTATTATATTAGCTTTTATATTGTTTTTTTATTCAGATTTAACTACTTGTATGGTTGTTATATGTGATGTATGATTTTTATGATTATATGCATTCTTTCAGTGGAAAGTGCAGCCCCTGACAAAGCCTCTGGAAGGCGAAATGTGGCCATGTCGGGTATTTGTTTTAATAATAATAATGTTATTCTTTGATCTTGGTCTGCCCTGTTTGAGGACTGTCTACGGGCCTCTCTCTTCCCAAGCTGTCCCATCATTGCCGACATTAAACTTTGTATTCTTTTTCCAGTTCTGCTTTGAATGCCCTTCTTGATTTTATTGTTAGAACCACAAAGAGAATATACTTAACCTCCTGCAGAGTTGGAAAACAAAGTTACTGCACAAAAGAACAACAAAAAAATTCTGATAACCAAAAGGTTGCCTTTGACAGCTGCTGCTCTGTCTCAGGGTTAGACCCCATCCTTACCACATAGGTGAAGAAAGTTTCCTTATTCTGAATATTGGTAACAGTTCCAGAAAACTCCAACAACTCCTTGGATTGTTCCACTATCACAGAAGGGTGCAGTTTACATAAACTCAGCAGCTGGGAGCTCATCACTCTGCCAAAAAAGATGGGTGGAACAGGGTGGTAGTCATGAGAATATCTGTTGATATAAATAAGCTACGACAGCGTTCTCTTGCAATGTAAAGCCTTTCTGCTAGGTAAATGGAGAAAGGGCTTATGCCCCACCACATGTAACCAGCAGGGGGAGCCCTGATAGTGGCCAGTGGTTTTTGACCTAGTCCTCAGGAACCACCTAGCTAGTAAGGTTTTCAGGATATTCACAGTGAATATACCATGAGAGCTTTCCATACCAAGAAGGCAGTGCATGCAACTTTCTCATGCATATTCATTATGGATATCCTGAAAACCCAACTTGACCAGGTGATTTCTGAAGACTGGGTTGAGAACCAGTGCTGTATTCCAATGTTTCCCAAGTCCGGTCCTGGAATACATAAGAGTAGCCATACTTGGTCAGACCAATGGTCCATTTAAAATTGGGAACGCACAGTGGTGTGTGTCTATGTGCAAGTGGACGTTGCCGTTCTGGTCACATGGAGACTAACACCAGGAGCTTCCGCATGTCCCCAAAGCAACACAATCCTTCTTTCTGCAAAGTATTAGCAGCCCTCCAGCTTACCTATGCACATCAGTCTGGAACTTGGGTACACTGTACAGCTGGCTGCTCCTGTCCAACAGCACCAACACCAGCTGGTTTATCAGAACGCCATCTGCAAACTGAAGTCATATCTTCGTCAGTGGTAACTAGTCCTCTCTCAGATGCTGAGGCTGTGCATGAATACTAACAGAACTGGGACACTAAGCCAATGTTAAAGGTACAGTGTACTCTTCACAATTAGTTATGGTCATCCCAGCCACTAAAAACATTCTGGCCCAAAGCAGGACGACGGAGAAATTTTAACTGCTCCAACAAGTGGTTTTAACTAATCTCTTGCAGCACATCTGGGGAGCTGTAAAACAGAAGAACTGCACTTTTTTTTATTTTTGTCACATTTGTACCCCGCGCTGTCCCACTCATGGCAGGCTAAATGCGGCTTACATGGGGCAATGGAGGGTTAAGTGACTTGCCCAGAGTCACAAGGAGCTGCCTGTGCCTGAAGTGGGAATCGAACTCAGTTCCTCAGTTCCCCAGGACCAAAGTCCACCACCCTAACCACTAGGCCACTCCTCCACTGTTGCTACTATTTGAGATTCTACATGGAATGTTGCTATTCCACTAGCAACATTCCATGTAGAAGTCGGCCCTTGCAGATCAGCAGTGTGGCCGCGCAGGCTTCTGCTTCTGTGAGTCTGACATCCTGCAACCAATGTGGCCGCGCAGGCTTCTGCTTCTGTGAGTCTGACGTCCTGCACATACATGCAGGACGTCAGACTCACAGAAACAGAAGCCTGCGCAGCCTTCTACATGGAATGTAGCAACATTCCATGTAGAATCTCCAATACTAGCAACATTCCATGTAGTAGTCGGCCCTTGCAGATCACCAATTTGGCCACGCAGGCTTCTGCTTCTGTGAGTCTGACGTCCTGCACGTCAGACTCACAGAAACAGAAGCCTGCGCAGCCTTCTACATGGAATGTTGCTAGTGGAATAGCAACATTCCATGTAGAATCTCCAATAGTAGCAACATTCCATGTAGAATCTCCAATAGTATCTATTTTATTTTTGTTACATTTGTACCCTGCGCTTTCCCACTCATGGCAGGCTCAATGCGGCTTACATGGGGCAATGGAGGGTTAAGTGGCTTTCTTTATTTCTTCCTTTCCCTATTCATCGTCCCAGCAGGGCCACAGTATGGAAGAGGTACCCACCCCCATGCCTGAACATTCAGCTGGACGTTTACCTCTGCTACCACCTTAAAGAACAGCTGCAACAGGACAGGGACCGTTTCGATACACTGCATCACTCGAGGGCAGCCGGCCATATCTCCCAATATCTGGCGAAGCAAATGGAATTTGCTAGGAAGCAACCAGACCCATAGATTGCTGTTAGTTCTCATAAAAATATTAAACATTCTGCCTTTGTCTAGCTAGCCCAGAAGTAAATAACCAGCTGCACTGGACAGACCCTGTGTTAAAAAAAAATATATATATATAAAGCTACTCTATCTGGAATTAATATTGGCAAGGGTTCTAGAACATGAGCAAGGGAAAGCGGTAGTGGTTTTATTAATATCAGTTTAACTACAAGCGATACCAAGCCTGAATTACTGCACTGCAGCATCCTGGACCCCAGTGGTCTGCTACAAGACAGCAGCACAAGAGTCAGGACCCTCTCAATACTGAGGCACTGTCCTGTAGTACAATGTAGCCCAACCTGGTCTGTTTTCCACAAGTTCGGGCCAGGGGCGTATCTGCTATGGGGCCAGGGCCCCCCCGTACATTTCGCCCTGGACCCCCCTACCGACGAATCTCGCATCCCCCCCACCACCCGCCGCCAACCTGCCGTCGCCGTCCTTTGCTGGCGGGGGACCCCAACAGCTGAAGTCGTCTTCCTTTGTTCGTTTGGGTTTCTTCTTTCTGAGTCCGACGTTCTGCACGTTGTGTACGTGCAGGACGTCAAAGTCAGAAAGAAGAAACCAAACGAACGAAGGAAGACAACTTCAGCTGGTGGGGGTTGGGGTCCCCCACCTGCAAAGGTAGGCGACAGCGGGCGGGGGGGGGGGGGGGGGGGTCGAGAGGGTCGTTGGTTGGGCCACAGTTGTTTTAGGTGGTTCTGGCGGGGGTGGCAGCTAAAATGTGCCCCCTCACCTCGGCTCTGGACCCCCCTACTGGCGAAGTCTAGATACGCCCCTGGTTCAGGCTAACTGTGAACACCACACTAAGACATATGAAGGCACTAGGTCCCAGTCCCATCTTTATAAACCCAGAAACAGCCTGTAGTGAACAGAAGTAAACAGTGAATGTGTGGCCATAAAATACATTTTTACTGTATCAGAAAAACAAAAATGCATCGTTTGTTCATATATCAAAGAGAGTGTGTTAAATCTGCCCTAATTCTCTCGGGCAAATTGACCAAGGATCACGGAGACTATTTTATACCTGTCAACAGTGTCACCGGGCCTAGCTTCACGGCGCAGTAGGTACTGAAACAGGCTGCCGTAGTGTGGGTGGCGGAAGGCCTCCATGGAACTTGCTGGATGCACAGCAGATTCCATAAGGACTTTCTCCGATGCAGGAGCAGACCGAGAACTAAGAAAAACACAGAAGCCAAAACAGAAGTATTTGAACAGAAGAAACATGAATTATTCAAGGACTGATATCCCAGTGACTATATTAGCTTTAAGCCAAATGCATGCGTTCCAAATGCCTCTAATGGCTTATGCAGTACACTGGACCTAGTACCTAAAGGGGTGTTTGTTTAGTTGATTATAATCTCCCTTCCCAGGGCCCCTCCGATTCTTTTTTCAGTCTCAACTTCTCTGAGTGAGGAATGGAATAAACTTGGGATGAAGTATCAAACCCCAGGGAAACAACCAGAAGGATTAATGTCCACCCATCCTTTACAAAACTAAGACAAGGCATACACTGGAATTTCCAGGCCTCTCGGCACGCGATCTAAAAACCAGATGCTGAGATGTTCTTGTTTCTGAGGCTCCATCTATCAGTGCCACCTGCTGACCCTACCAGGCAGCCATCTGAAGTATTATCTAGCTAAAACTCAGAGTGATGCATGCTCTTATGAAATGCCAAACTCTAAAAGTGCCCCTTTCTCTAAGGTTATTAAAGAAGATTGAAAAACCAATGATCTCACCGATGCTGCAGCTCCAGCGCAGCGGCCAAGCATGGCAAGTCGAGCAGCGAATGGAAGATCTCAATTACAGTGTCCGGCCCAATCAGGGAAGGAAGGAATTCCACGAAGTCCGAGACTAAGCCTGGGCTGTTCCACGCTAGGAACTGCGCAGAGAAGCAGGACAATCGATTTACAAACAAAAATGAAGGCTAGAGCAACCTTTTAAATTTCTGTTCCTAGCTTAGAAAGCATAAAGGATATTTTCCAGCGTGTCTGAAACACTTATGGGTAACAGGTTTGGAAAGGAGTTCTCTCTTTCTGGAGCGCACAGAGGCTCCAAATGTGTTCTGACTGCTGTTAGGCTAAGGATGAACGCAGCTGTTGATGAAATGAATCCTGGAGGTGCTATCTGCGACAGTGTTGGTTTTTAATGTGTAACATAGCTTGGAAAAGAGCAAGCAAAGCTCCCAGTTCTGCTATTACAGTTTGTATTTTTGGGACTAGCATCCCCCATATTCACAAGCCACACCCTTATTGTGTTCTTTCACTTTTCCTGGTATATTCTATATAATTCAACCAAGAATCAAATTATTGCTAATGTTTAAGTTATACAAGAATACAGGGCAAATGTTTAGTTTGACATGATGTTGTTTCAGTTAAAATGGCCTCTTTCAAATTAAAACTGTTCGCAATATTTTTTTTTTCTGGTCTGCAAGGCACCTAAAAGCAGCAGAAACGGTTTATAGATCAGGGGATTCACCGTATCCCCGCAGTTAACGGTACTTAATTTTACCTTCACCTTGCACTGGCTCAATAGAACCATGGCAAGCAGCAGCAGCCCTACCATTAAGCCAACTAAGGCAAGGGTTTCAGGTGGCATTCCTCATGGAGCGGCATTGTGCCACTTTCACTCAGCCTGCTTGCATCCCTTCTTCCTCCCGAGCCAGCATCACTCCTTTCCACCCCCTACACCGGCTGTGGTCTAGCCTCTCCCCCCTTCCGTTCTCAACCCCCTTCCCCGACTCTACCTTCTTTTTTTTGTTTGTTTTCCAAAAGTCGTTGGCGGTAACGATTTCCTTACACTGCCTTGTCGCCGGAACTGGCTTCTTCTCTGTACTACAGCCCGCCTCTCTGCCGTAACTTCCTGTTTCCTCAGAGGTGGGCCACAGTACAGAGAAGCAGCCAGTGCCAGGACCGTGTATGGAAATCACTGCCGCCGACGACTTTTGGAAAACAAGAAAAGAAAGGTAGACTCAGGGATAAGGGGAGATGCCAGACTGTGGCTGGGTTTGGGGGTGGGGCAGGGGTGAAAGAGAGAGAGTAAAGGGAAAGATGCTGGACTTGGAGGGTGAGGCAACCATCTCATCCCTCATCTCAGGCAGCAGATTGCCTTGCGCCACTCCTGATGCCAAGCCACAAATGTATTAAGGAAGTCTCTGCTGACAAATCTTCAGATGAATGTTGACCCCACCCCATGGTGAAAAGAGAAACTGCGATTCCTTGAAGCCTAGGAACCATCAACCTCTGATTTATCATAGACATGTGCAGTAAAAGAACAGTGTGCTCTAAGGTTCACCACCAGGGGCGTATCTGGACTCGGGCGGTAGGGGGGGGGCCAGAGCCAGAGGGAGGGGGCACATTTTAGCCCCCCCCCCCCCCCGGCGCCACCGATCCCCCCCCCCCCCCGCCATTTCCGGACCCCCCCCTCGCCACCAATGACACCCTCCCCCGCTGCTGTCACTTACCTTTGCTGGCGGGGGACCCCAACCCCCCGCCAGCCGAGGTCCTCTCTTCCGTGCAGGCTGCGCCGCTGCAAGTTGCAACGCTTCCTGTTCTTCTGAGTCTGACGTCCTGCACGTACAACGCGCAGGACGTCAGACTGAATTCCAAATTCTGAGTCTGACGTTCTGCACGTTGTACGTGCAGGACGTCAGACTCAGAAGAACAGGAAGCGTTGCAACTTGCATCCTGCACGGAAGAAAGGACTTCGGCTGGCGGGGGCTTGGGGTCCCCCGCCAGCAAAGATCGGCGACGGGTTGGTGGCGGGCGGGAGGGAGGGGGAGGTGGAGAGGGTCTGTGGTAGGGGGGTCCAGGGCGAAATCTGCGGGGGCCCAGGCCCCTGTGGCCCCACGCAGATACGCCCCTGTTCACCACTGGCAGATTTGGCCTTCATGACTGCACGGAACAGAATGATAAGACAATCAACCTCAGCTTACCTTCAGGAGGTTTGGGAAACTCCGTCTAAAGAGACCAATATTCTGAACAAAGAATCTGGCATTATTCCTGCAGAAATGAATAAATTCGAAGGCCAGCAAAGGCTGGTAGAAGAGCTCAGCAGGAATGCGGGTGAATAAGTGCCTGTAAACAGCCTCTGCATCAACCGCAGCCATCTCACCTGGAAAAAGAGAGCACATGTGGAAGTGAAGGTGAAACAGTTATTATTACAATACAAATCTCCCTTTAAAATGCGGAATTATCTGCTCTGTCCAGTAGAAGGATGTGGTAGAGCAACCAAGGATGGAAACACACGCACCCTCTTCTTTCTTCCCAGCAAAATAAGCTGCAGAGCGACAGTCTGGCGCTCCCCTCTCGGCAAAAAAAACACAAGGAGACCAGCACCATCGTAAGCTTTAGCACTGGCAGATGAAAACCCAACAGGTGACAGGAATGAGCCACTTACTGTGGTTTAAGAAGAACTGGGCAATTGGAAGCAACGCTGGGGCCAAGGTGAGGTCCTGGCAGATTCTTACGTGTACAGTCTTCAGGAAAGAAAGTGCCCGGTACACGTAGGAGCAGTCCTGTCTGCACACAATATCCATGATGCTGACAGCCTCAATCAGACACTGCAAAGCACAAAAAGGCCAGAGAGGCACGTGAAACACCTTCCTCCAATCCCCTCCGCCCGGTTTTATCCTCAGCATTATTTCCTGTACTCACAGCTTTCTGTAGATCTGCATCTGATTTCTTTACAGCCTCTGTTGAAAAAGAGAGAGCAGTTTGGTTACAGGCCAGCCCTCCTTGTGCGTATGGTTTATGGTTTAGTTTATTACTTATATTCTACTTTTTTCCCCAAGGCGGAGTACAAAAAACATTAATCATAAAATACATAAAACATACAGTCAAATATACAGCAAATAGCAAATATATAATTATACTCAAAATAGAAAAACATGATCCTCATTAAGGAGCAATTTTTGGAGCTGCAGGGGGACGGCTCAGTAAGCGTATGCAGGCTTATGAGTGGCAGTGGGGGCCAGCGAAGGAATGTAGTACAGCTTTTGCTCCCTAAGTTGCAAATCAAATGTAGATGCCTTCAACTTAATATCACAGTAACATAGTAAATGTATACAATCTGCCCAGCTATGGATGCCGGTACAGATTCCCCTAGGCAGCCCAACACCAAATACACTCTCCTCTCCCTCTGGTCTTTTACCTGATCTTGGGGTTTCAACCATAATTGCTTCTTGCAGGCCACCCTAAGCTCAAGGCAATAATACTTAACTTTTATCTTTCTTGCAAATCTAAGATACCACATAGAAGTGAATGACTTCACCTTAGGGATACATTTTATGATTGTGCATACTTTTCTTATTCTGTGAACTGTGTCAGATTTTCAAAATGAAAGTACCTGCCAACTTGTGTGGATAGGAGTATTTGCACAGCTCCAAACTCCACCCCATGAAGCAGGCAGAAGAATGCATTGAATGGTACTGCCTGTCCCTTTATATGCATAGAGAGCAGGTGGTATTATATAAGCCCATTTCCACAGGTAACAACTGTTCAACCAAGGAAATGGGTTTTAAAATTGCCCTCTTGCTTTTTGATAACACATATAAAAATTGTCATGCCAATAAAGTTATTCTGAATTCAAACAATCCTCACTAAGCACCCAGGGAGGGATCCATAGAAATATCATATCCCTGTCAGAGGAAGGCAACAGAACCTCATAATTTTATTTCAGTTTCCCCTTCTTGCATGGGGGAGTGGATGCCATCAGTACTTCTAGGCTTAGTTAAGCTACCCCTCTCCTATCCTTTTCCTAGGATCAATACAAGACAGTCCGTCAGCCCTCAGCACTCACTCCTGTTGCTTTGATCAATGAGCCGTTGGCAATACTCAAAGGCTTTTTCTCGCAGACGTTCCTTCGGTGGAAGCAAGCGGCTAGAAGTAGATGTGGCAGAAACCATGGACATGACTGAACCATCAACCTCTGATTTATCATCTGCAAAGCAAGAGACCACACAAGAAACACTAATATATTACTGCAGCCCTGAATTCCCACTAATTAAAAAAAAAAAAAGTCAGCTATCAATTGTCAATAGCTGCAGAGGTGTCCTGCGCTTGGAAGCAGAAAAGCAAAAAATTTGCATTATTAAAACCAAGTCACTGCTATATTACTCCTGCCCAGTTGGATTTACTCAGCTACCATGTCACGCAGAAATAAAAGCCCTAATCCCAACCAAGGGAGGTCTATGTTCAAAGGTGTCCATGCACAAGGCAGTAAATGGAAATACACGTTAGTATCGGGGCACAAGACTGTTCTACCCAGGTGACCAGCAGAAAAGAAAAGATGGACAGGCGAAGTGAGGGAAAGCAGTTTTCAACAACATATGTCAAATGAACTGTAACACAACCTACTCAAAATAAAAGCAGACATGAACTGTGGGGGGGAGGGGTTGGGGCTCGTGGCTGTTAGCAGACAAGGTTCCTACCGTACCAGAGTTTGCTGTGCTGGTGCTGTCAGTCCCGTAACACAGCAGCCACTTTCGCAGCATGGAAAAGGCCTGCATGTTCAGCCACTGATCTTCCGTGTAACGGTGACCTATGGACAGCACTGTGAAAAAGTCTGTGGCAATTGCTCCATCCACCTCTGTGATGGGCCCAGGCTGTGAGAGGAAAAAGTAAATGACAGCAGTGACCTCCTGAACACACGCAAGAACTGCGGCATCACAACTATCTACACTCCTGGTTTTCGTTAGGAGTTTTCATAAACCCCTTAACTCTATAAAAGTCGCCAAAAATAGTGAGCGAGTGCCCAATTTAATTGAACAAGCCAATTAGCTCCATTAATTGGCACTAATTAGATTTAATTGGAACGCACGCACCTAAACTTTACGAACAATTAAAATCAAGGGGTGTGAAAATGGAAGTGTTATGGGCGGAACAGGGGCGTTCTTAATATTTACGTGCGTCGCTATAAAATAAGGGGGGATACACACCTAATTTACGCGCTTACATTTGTACCATATTTCAGTTGATGCAATTGGCCACACCTAAAGTTAGGAGCGAGTCCCGGGCATAAGCATTACTCTTTAAATGCGGCTTATTGAATAGCGCTTTTTTTTTTCAGCAGCACATGTAGAATTCACCCCATAGTAAATAACATAATCACCTACCAGCTTGGTTCTTGGACTGGAGAAAAAGCCCCCAGATAGCTGGCCAATTCCTTGATGGATGCTCGCGTACCTCAGCCAGTCTACTAGCTTTTTATTAATTAGATTAGTCTGATCTGAGAAAGAGAAAAACAGAGAAATTTAAAGGACTGTTTCTTTCTGCAAATTATTATTATTAAAAAGAACTCGATATACCGCCAACTTCTAAAATACAGGTCAAAGTAAAATATATAAAGTTACCATGTAAAAGCAGGAAATAGAACTGCACTAAAAGAGGAAAGTGGCCATTCATTCCAACATAAATACCGTATTTTTCGGACTATAAGACGCACTTTTTTCCCACAAAATTTGGGAGGAAAATGGGGGGTGCATCTTATAGTCCGAAGGTAGCGAGTTCGGGATCGCCCTCCCCTACTTACGATGTTCCCTGGTGGTCTAGTGACGTCGGGGCAGGAAAGAGCCCCCTCTTTCCTGCCCAGCGCGTTGCTCTCCGTCCTCCTGACTCGGCGGCCATTTTGAATCTCGCCGAGACCGTCAGGAACAAGTCAGGAGGACGGAGAGCAACGCGCTGGGCAGGAAAGAGGGGGCTCTTTCCTGCCCCGACGTCACTAGACCACCAGGGAACATCGCGTCACAGGTAAGTAGGGGAGGGCGATCCCGAACTCGGACAAGACGCACTGGAGCACCTAGGTTTTAGAGGAGGGAAAAAGGAAAATTTTTTTTTCCTATTTCCCTCCTCTAAAACCTAGGTGCGTCTTATGGTCCGAAAAATACGGTAATGAGTAGCAAAGAAACAACTATCACCACACACGGAGGATCAACTGTACCGGTGCCAAAGAGAAATATCGCCATAGGCGAGTCGGCAGAAATAAGTATTTAAAGAAATCTTAAATTTGAGTAAAAGACAATTCAGATCTGATCTTTGAAGGGAGGCTGTTCGCATTATTTAGGTGCATAAAGGGCTGAAGTCCTGCTGCTCTCGTAGTAGGCCTTTTTAGGTGGTGGCAAAACCAACCATCGGGCATCAAGTGAAGACTGTGTGTAGGTGTAAAAGGGAATATTAAAGACGACAAATATAACGGGGAACCAGAATGAAGTACTCTGCTGGTAATACATTACATTTTGAAATGAGAGTGAAAAGTAATGGGCAACCATTTTAAATAAACGGAGTAACAAGATCATAACAGCTTGAAATACAAAAAGAAAGCGAGCAGCTGAATTTTGGAGTGTTTGTAGGCGACATATGTAAACAGAATTACAATAGTCAACGTGTGTGATATTATATAAGCATGAACAAGTGTGTGAAATGAAGAAAAGTCTTAAGAGCTTACCGACAGAACGTAGACGGCGTAACCAATAAAAACCTCATTTCAGAACCTGGGCGACCTGCTTGTCAATATTTAACCGAGAATCAATCATTATACCCAAATAATGGAAACAATACACAGCTGCAATAGGTGGATTAAAAAGAATTGTGACGGAAGATTCGAGATGAAAACCTGTGATCCAACAGGTAGCTGTTTTGTGTGGATTTACGACCAATTATGTGATGCAAGCTAATTGGCTAGGTCTATAAGACATGACCGAAAAATGGTCAAATCCGGAGAAACTGGAGACGCTGGGAAAAGTAAGAGTATATCGTCAGCATAGAAAAATAGCTTTATGTTATAGTCTTGAATTGACAAGTGGCCAGACGACTCATGGAAATATTAAAAGGGGAGACAAAGTGGAACCTTGTGGGACATCACAATGAAGCAGAAAAATGAAGGTACAGAAGTGGAAACTGTAAATAAATGATCAGATAGGTAGGACGAGAACCACACAAGCACCAAACCTGAAATACCAATAGACTGTAACCGGGTGAACAATAAAGAATGACTGATCAAATTGAATGCAGCAGAACGATCTAACGAAACCAGAAGTACAATGTCACCCCTGCCCAAAAAAGAATGCAATTCATTAGCAAGGGCAATAATAGTGGCTTCTGTACTCCCACCAAATGAAATCCAGTTTGATGGGGGGTACAAAATGAATGAGTAGTCAACACGGTTCACCAATTGCTCAAAAAATATTTTTTTCTGCAATCATGGAAACAAAGGGGAGATTAGAAACAGGACGATAGGTCTCAGGAAAGGAAGGATCCAACGAGGACGTCTTTAAGGTAAGTCTAACTAATGCCTGTTTCCAAAGAGGTGGTACCGAACCTGTGGATAAAGTAACCACATGCAGTACTAAAGGAAGGAGAATGTGTTTGGGTATCAAAAGTCATGGTTACATTGGTTATTGCCGACTCATCTCTAAACTCTTCCTATGTCATGAGCAGACCATAATTCCCATTGTCTAACAAATCCGTATGATGGGACCATATGGTGATGGAAAGCAAAACTCAAAACTGCACATGTTGCAATTCACAAGAAAGGTCCTCCAGGACAGACTTCCCTTGCTAATCTCTCGGATGCTGTTCCTTTCTCCTCCCCTCCTGCACTCACCATCACTCAGGCTTGCTGGGAAAACGTTGGTAAGTTTGGAAAGGACTGGGAGGAGGTGTCGTAAACTCTGGCCCTCAGGAAGTCTACTTTCCATCATCTTTGCAATACGATTTCCAATAGTTAGTGCATTATTATTACAACCCTGCGTACAAAACAATATACAGATTCACACAACTTGAACAATTCTATGCACACTTTCAGTACAATGCAAACAAGAATTATTGACTGGGTTATTACTGTAAATTCTCCACCTTCTTTCTAAAAGCTCTACTTAAAAAGAGTACGGATGTCTACCCAAAATATTATGGTCCCAAGAAACAGCAAGGCAGACGATCCGCAAACGCCAAGGTGGAAAACAGAAAAGCTGATCAGTAATAGATATATATAGACTTTATTAGTGGTTCTGCAATACAAGGATATTGCCCAACACAGGCCGTGTTTTTTGGCCAGCAGGGCTGCGTTAGGGTCTATTGAATGGATTGTCCTGTAGGATGCTTGTGAAACAGTTGTTGTATATGCCAACAATTGATCACTTAAATCATGAAAAAAAACAGCATGGGTCGTAATCCTACAAATGAGGAACGATCTTTACTTACTGCAGACGGCACGCATGTACCAACACACAAGACTGTTTTTTTCATGATTTAACTGATCAACATCAATTGTTGGACTATACAACAACTGTTTCACAAGCATCCAACAGGACAATCCATTTAATAGCCCCTGACGCAGCCCTGCTGGGCAAAACACGGCCTGTGTCGGGCAATATCCTTGTATGCAATACCACTAATAAAGTCTATATATATATATACTAGCCTTTGAGCCCGTAAAAACGGGCTATTATAGGAAGGGGGGGGTTGAAAGCCCCCCCCCCCGCGCCGCCGAGTTCACCGCTGCCTCTCCCCCTCTGAGTTCACCCCCCCCCCCCCCCGAGCTGTCGCCACCACCACCCACCCTCCACCCGGTCGGGCCCTCGCTCCGCTACTGAAACAGCGAGGGTCCGGGAACGCAGCACTGAGCTCTGCTGAGCAGCCGACGTCGGCCTTCCAAGTTCCTTCTTCTTCTCTGCCTGTCCCGCCCTCGTGTGACGTAACGTCGTCGAGGGCGGGACCCAGGCAGAGAAGAAGGAAGGAAGGCCGACGGCAGCTCAGCAGAGCTCAGTGCTGTGTTCCCGGACCCTCGCTGTTTCAGTAGCGGAGCAAGGGCCCGACCGGGTGGCAGCGGCGAATCCGGGTGGGGGGAGCGTTAGCGACGGCGGTGTCCCTCCCTCGCAAATGCGCAGTACAGACCCTGTTTCGGCCCCGTCATCACATATTGACGCGGGGTCGGGGCAGAGAAGGTCTCTACTGCACATTTGCGAGTGAGTACGACACTCGCCTTTTATATATATTGATATCTACTACTGATCTGCTTTTCTGTTTTCTACCCAAAATATTAGCAAGTTTTTAAAGATGCTATTAAACTTACTTTAAGTTATCCTTTGCTCAGAGTAATACAAATGAACATAGCAAATAAGAAATGTTAGGGTTCAATTCTTACCTGTGCCAGTAAGATTGAAGACACCAAGCTCAGTAGCTTTGTGTCATGAATCTGGTCAAATGATAGGGTCACAAGCTCACTAGGAGACACCTCTCTCAAAATGGCTGTGCACAATACCTGAACCTGCAGTGAGGCCTTTGGCAAACACAACACACACTGCAAATGCTCCAGAAACTTCCTTTCCAATCTGCAGGGGAAAGAACCATAAAAACACATATACCAGCGTCTAACCATTCAGGTTTTTTTTTTTTTAATTAAAAAAAAAACAAACAAAAAAATCCCTCAAACATGGTGACAACTTTTTTTTTAACTAGACTAGCTTTAGAGAGCTCTTCAGATGAGTGAAATGCTGTTTAATTACACCAGTCAGAAACAACTCGTATATGCCTGTGCACAGTATTGAAAGAGAATTACAAATTCCATCTTATACAGGTAAAATTTCCCCATCCTTCAATCGCCCCTCTTTACCTCTCTGCATTCCTAGTTATTATTGCAGCAGCCTAAATAACCACGTTGTCGTCTCTTTCCTACATATCAGGTTTTTTTCTTTCTTGTCTTAAGCCAAAAAACAGCAACTTCAATAGAATCGGTGCATAGACTATTTGAGTGCTGGCCACTTGATTTTGCATGGTCCAAGAGAAATAGATCAGGATAAGGAAAAATAAATTGTCATCATTTCTCAATAACTAAATTATATGAGGCCATATACTTCTGGGTACCACATGGTTCCAGTACACAACACACTCAACTTCAGGGGTGTATATACGGGTGGACCTGAATCCATCCACATTCACCTCAGGCCCACTCAGCAGCATCACGCTCCAGCCTGACCAGTTTTCTTCAGGCCGGAAGCCAGAAGAACCAGAAAACTGGCAATGAAAGTGTCTGTTTTCTGCTGATCGCCAGCCTCCAGAGCAAAATGAGTTTCCTGCTTCTCACCCCACCGGTCCCTTACTTTTCCAAAACAGTCTGCCCTGAACTCAGGTATAGTGCCTGCAGTTGAATCAGCTTAAAAAACAACCTCACAGTCTGTGCATGCTCTTCTTGCAAGCCCCACAGTTATCACATTCCTAGCTAGGGGGCAGGGCTCAGAAGAGGAGCATGCACAGACTCCATGCCTGGCTCCACATCTCTTCTTAAGCTGATTCAGCTGCAGGCATTGCAATTGAGCTCAGAGCAGATTATTTTCAAAAAGTAAGAGGTTGGTGGGGTAGGGAGAAGCGGCAGGAGCAGGGATAGTCTATGGGAGCTGAGGGCAGCAGCCCAAAGCAGGAACAAACTCAGAGTAGCAGAAACAAATGGTAAGAAGATTTGACGTTGATGGTGGGGAAGGGCTAGACAGTGGTATATTTGGGCTTATATTAAACAAGGGTAGGGCTAGGTCAGGGAGAAAATCAGAGAGAGAGATAGATGGCTGAAGAGGGGGGATAGAGAGGAGCGAGACAGTGGTGGATCAGGCTGAGGGGAAAGATGTGCTCAAATGGGTGGGAACAGGCTTGACATCGAGGGCAATTTATGTGACTGGGTTGGGTGGAGCATGAGTGTGATATGCAAAAAGGCTAAAGAGAAAGGGAGACTAACTGGTGCAGGGAAGGCTGTGGGAAGAGTGAGGGGGACTGGCTGGGGGAGGCAAGTGGAGGATTGATAGAGACTAGCTGGAATGAGAGTGAGAGAGACTGCTGAGATTAAGCTGGGGAAGAGGGAGAAAGAGGGAACTAATCTGGGAGACTAGTGAGGACAGACTGGTGGATGGGAACAGAGAACATGTGTTTTCAAGATAATGAGGGGGTTTAGATGGATGATAAGGATTATGTCTATGATGAGCTCTGGGAAATGTGTTACATTGGAGAAGAGGTGTGGGATGCTTAAACGGGAATAAATAAATAAAAATCTAAACATTTTTAGAGGATAATAACGAAAGCCTTCTCAACAAGTAAAATAACATTATACCAGTAGAGATTAGGGCTTTGATTATTGCCCAAACTGCGAGTCATAATATGAATGGTGTTCAACAATGTATATATTTGTTTGCCTGCTGAAAAGAATGGTCCGGGGGGTGGGGCAGGTGGTGGAATTTCCTAGTTTAAAAAGTTGGCAAGTCTATGCCATTCATGTAGCTGATAAGTCTTCAGATGGAAGGGCTTGAGATCTCCAGCAGCCCGCAGCCACCCTTCAAAATATGCAGCCAGGAGTGGAAGCCCTCAAAGCTACTGAAGCCAGAACCGTGGACATGCTTAGTTCTTGCACAAGAGCAATGTATGGGATGCTAGTGTTGGTGGGTTAGCATACTACTTTTGACTGCCATGGGCTGCTGAATCTTCAGCTAGCAAGGCTTAGGGGTCCCTGCTAGCTAAAGATTTAATTTTTAAAGTTTGGGGGGGGGGGGGGGGGGAGGAAATGTGGGCTCACCCAACCATACCCATTGGCCCACCTAAAAAATGCCTTCTAGCTACGCCGTGACAAGAATGCACTTCAGTTTGGCTCTCGCATATCGTTAACACTTGCTAGACGTTTTTAAAAATCGAGTTTCTGAAAGTCAATGACTCAAAGCAGAACCGATCAGAGCTTTTCAGGCAGCGGCTCCTCCACCAACCCTCGCTTACTTTTTGTCATACTTGGTGGCGGAGGCGATGAGGTAAAGTCTTTGCAGGTTATCGACAGTTTCACTGCCCAGGTCCTGCTGCTGAAGGAAAGCCGCGATCCTGACACAGAACTTTTGCAGCTCCTCATCCTGGATCTCCCTAAGGAAGAGAGAGAGAGAGACGGTCACACAACGCAGAGCGAGCAAGAAGGGGCCGTGATGGCTCTTTCCCGCTCCCACCTGGCCTGCCGCAGGTAATTTTCCGCTCCCGCTGTGAACATCGCCCGAAGACCGCCGGAGAAGCTGCTCCCGTCCGGCTAATCTAACCTCCGAGACCGAACACTGCAGTGCAGCCAGCTGAGCCACTTACTTCCGTCCCCCTCTACTGACGTCAGAAGCCGCGACGGCCACGGGCGTGGCTACTGGTGCTACTAGCAGCACTTTAGGGCATCAGGACAGGAGTGCGGTGCTTAGCTGTACCTACACAGGGACTGCACTGGAGTGACCCGCGGAGTCCTGCGCTGCTGCTAGTCGCTGAGCCTGCGAGGTTAACTGCAAATCAAAAGAAAACAAAGTGCTACTGGCTTCAGAGAGCTGAGGTACAAGTTCGTTTCGGGACAGGCTTATGAACCTCAACATGTATGCACTGGAAGAGAGGAGGGAGACATGGTAGAAACGTTTAAATATCTCAAGGGCATTTAGGTACAGGAAGAGAGCCTTTTTCAAATGAACAAGAGCTCTGGAATGAGGGGTCATACCACAAAGTTAAGAGGGAATAGGCTTAGGAGTAACCTAAGGAAATATTATTTCACAGAAAGGGTGGTGGAATCGAGGACTGGTCCAGGATTGAAAAAGGCATGGGATAAGCATGTGGGATCAATTAGGAACGGGAAGAACTAGGGGTTACAGAGGATGGGCAGAGTGGATGGGTCATATGGCCTTTATCTGCCAGCATGGTTCTGTTTCTATGTTTCATTTTATTACATGTACAGAGTTGCTATATCCAAACCTTCTCCTCCTCTTCTCCCTATAACCCACTCCCTCAACCAACCCAGGCCTCCTTCTCCTCATTTCCTATCACATCACCGAAGAGGAAACCGCCCATCTTCTTTTCTCCTCGAAATGCACCACCTGTTCCTTTGACCCCATCCCCACCAACTTACTTAACACCATCTCTCCTACTGTCACCCCCCCCCCCCCCATCTGTCATATCCTCAACCTCTCTCTCTCTCCACTGCAACTGTCCCTGACACCTTCAAGTGTCACACCACTCCTCAAAAAACCATCACTTGACCCTACCTGTCCCTCCAACTACTGCCCCATTTCCCTCCTACCCTTCCTCTCCAAGTTACTTGAACGTGCCATTCACAGCCGTTGCCTTGATTTTCTCTCCTCTCATGCCATCCTCGATCCACTTCAATCCATCTTTTGCCCCTTACATTCTACAGAAACGGCGCTATCTAAAGTCTGCAATGATCTCTTCCTTGCCAAATCCAAAGGCCATTATTCCATCCTCATCCTCCTCGACCTATCCGCCACTTTTGACACTGTCAATCACAATTTACTTCTTGCCACACTGTCCTCTTTTGGGTTCCAGGGCTCTGTCCTCTCCTGGTTCTCCTCTTATCTCTCCCACCATACCTTCAGAGTACATTCTCATGGTTCTTCCTCCACCCCCATCCCGCTCTCTGTTGGAGTTACTCAGGGGTTTGTCCTTGGACCCCTTCTTTTTTCAATCTACACCTCTTCCCTGGGCTCCCTGATCTCATTCCATGGCTTCCAATATCATACCAAGCTAAGTGGCCATGAAGTTTAAATTTGATTAAAATAAGAAAATAGAAGTGGGTTACTTAATAGAGGTTTTTGAGCCAGTGATGATCGGGCAGTGCTCCCTAACATTGTTTTACAACACAAGGAGCACATGCCAGGATTGATGCTTTTCCTCTATAATTTAAATAGAATTCATACTTG
Source organism: Microcaecilia unicolor (assembly GCF_901765095.1). Lineage (NCBI taxonomy): Eukaryota > Metazoa > Chordata > Amphibia > Gymnophiona > Siphonopidae > Microcaecilia > Microcaecilia unicolor. The sequence continues at coordinate 13,408,425 of NC_044038.1, forward strand.
ACACAATCAATATCTATTTAGGAGTCTAAAATTATATGTGTGTTGAGAGAAAGAACGAAGACAGATGCTGGATGGAAGGAAGACAGTGAAAAGAAGATGAGGAAAGCAGAAACCAGAGATGACAAACTGTAAATAATATATATATATATATTTTTTTTTGCTTTAGGATAAAGTAGTATTGTAGCTGTGTTAATAAATGTTTATAATAGAACATGTAAATAAGGTAATCTTTTTATTGGACTAATTTTGATAAATTTTGACTAACTTTCGGAGAACAAAACCCCCTTCCTCAGGTCAGGATAGGACACTAATACACTATACTGTATTGACCTGAGGAAGAAGGTTTTGGCCTCTGACAGCTAAATGCATTAGTCCATTAAAATGGTATTTTATTTTCTATATTTGTTTTATTTCTATTTGTTAATTTGTAAAGTGGTGATTGGTATTTGTTATTTTTTTTTTTTCAAATTTACATCTGTTGTCTTTATATTTTGCACAGTACTAGGGGACATTTTCTGTTTCTGTGGTGTTGCGTTGTATGCAGAGTCAGGCATCTTGGGGGTTGTTTAATTTTTGTCTAAATAGAAAGTTTATGATTACTTGTTCTATAGTGGATTAGGGTGTATCTGTGTTTGTGAAAAAGACATGACTTTCAGTTGGCATTGACTGTGCAGGATTGGCGATCTGTACTTTTCTGTCTGGTTTCCATTTACAATAGGTGAATTGATGTTCTAGTGCTCACTGTAGTGTTTAAGATGCTTTCTTTTTCCTTGTGTGACTCGTAGAAATGACTGCTTATGGTATGGTAGAATTGCTCCATAGGTCCTGAGTGTTTTGTATTCTCGGTGTGCCTAGTACTGGATTTTGGAGGGGGGTGTTAAAAAAATGACCGGCCCCGGGTGTCAACTACCCTAGGTATGCCACTGCCAAAACCTCATGGACACGTAGACTAAAGGCGAGGAAGTGAGGCAAAGACGATGAGGACTTCCAAAATGCTAAATATCTAGGACCTTTAAGATAGCACACAGTGGCATCAGGCCTTGTATTAGCAGTCCAGAGCTCAAAAACTAGTGCCAGCGATAAAAGGGGTTAGCGCCAGATTTGTAGACGTTATAAAGCACCAAATGCTCAGAGCTCGAGTACTGGTGCTAATGTGTATACCAAAGATGCCCGCAAATTGCATCCTAATGTATTTGAATGCTAATGAGGTCAGTTAACTATTCCTTCCTAATGCCCAGAAGCAAATGGTCTGTAATGCTGAAAAATTATCGCCAGCTCAGGGGCAGCATTGCGGGTTCTGGGGATAGGATTTCTTCTCAGATTCTCACTGTCTTTTTAAAGTGGAAGTCTGGCCAGCTTCTACACACTGATAAGCGAGAAACAAACGTGTGCAAATTCGAGCAAAACCGAAAGCACACATCAGCGCCTGTTTTTCTACGCTTAAATATTTGAAAGACTCATACTTAAAGGGGCAGATCAACACTGATGTGCTCTTGTAATTCCAGTTTTTGACTGCATACGGCACAAGAGCCGCACTTTAAGGTGAAACTTTTCAGCACATGCACCAGACACCTTCCTTTTCAGTTTAACAGCACAAATTATGTGTCATTTGCTTGGAGCATTGATTAGCTGTTTTTCTTGCTGTTGCACTATGGGTTGTTTTTTTTTTTTTTAGCACCTGGGCTTTGAACATCAGCCTCCCAGTCAGCAAAAATAAAGACAGCTCAAAGCTGGTAGTTTTTTTTCTTCTTTAACCACAAATAACCATATTCTTAAATCATGATCTAGTGCAGGGGGTAACGATACGAGGGCCGCTTGATAACAGTGATCATAATATGATCGGTTTTGATATTGGCATTGAAGGAAGTGAAACTAGGAAATCAAGTACGCTAGCGTTTAACTATAGAAAGGGTGATTACGACAAAATGAGAAAAATGGTGAAAAAAAGACTGAAAGGAGCAGCTCGCAGAGTAAAAAACTTGCATCAGGCGTGGATGCTGTTTAAAAACACCATCCTGGAGGTTCAGGACAAATATATTCCACGTATTAGAAAAAAGGGAAAAAAGACTAAACGTCAGCCGGCGTGGCTAAACAGTAAGATAAAGGAAATCATTAGAGCCAAAAAACAATCCTTCAGAAAGTGGAGAAGAGAACCAACTGAAAGTAACAGGATAGATCATAAGGAATGCCAAGCCAAATGCAAAGCGGAGATAAGGAGGGCAAAAAAGGACTTTGAGAAGAAATTAGCGTTGGAAGCAAAAATACATAGTAAAAACTTTTTTAGATACATTAAAAGCAGGAAACCGGCCAAAGAGTCGGTTGGGCCGCTGGACGAAAATGGTGTTAAAGGGGCGATCAAGGAGGACAAAGCCGTAGCGGAGAAATTAAATGAATTCTTTGCTTCGGTCTTCACCGAGGAGGATTTGGGGGGGACACCGGTGCCGGAAAGAATATTTGAAGCGGGGGAGTCGGAGAAACTAAACAAATTCTCTGTAACCTTGGAGGATGTAATGGGTCAGTTCAGCAAGCTGAAGAGTAGTAAATCACCGGGACCTGATGGTATTCATCCCAGAGTATTAATAGAACTAAAAAATGAACTTGCGGAGCTACTGTTAGAAATATGCAATCTGTCCCTAAAATCGAGTGTAATACCGGAAGACTGGAGGGTAGCCAATGTTACTCCGATTTTTAAGAAAGGTTCCAGAGGAGATCCGGGAAATTATAGACCGGTGAGTCTGACGTCGGTGCCGGGCAAGATGGTGGAGGCTATTATTAAGAATAAAATTGCAGAGCATATACAAAAACATGGACTGATGAGACAAAGTCAGCACGGATTTAGTGAAGGGAAGTCTTGCCTCACCAATCTAATGCATTTTTTTGAGGGGGTAAGCAAACATGTGGACAATGGGGAGCCGGTTGATATTGTATATCTGGATTTTCAGAAGGCGTTTGACAAAGTGCCGCACGAAAGACTCCTGAAGAAATTGCAGAGTCATGGAATCGGAGGTAGGGTATTATTATGGATTAAGAACTGGTTGAAAGATAGGAAGCAGAGAGTAGGATTGCGTGGCCAGTATTCTCAGTGGAGGAGGGTAGTTAGTGGGGTCCCGCAGGGGTCTGTGCTGGGTCCGTTGCTTTTTAATGTATTTATAAATGACCTAGAGATGGGAATAACTAGTGAGGTAATTAAATTCGCCGATGACACAAAATTATTCAGGGTCGTCAAGTCGCAGGAGGAATGTGAACGATTACAGGAGGACCTTGCGAGACTGGGAGAATGGGCGTGCAAGTGGCAGATGAAGTTCAATGTTGACAAGTGCAAAGTGATGCATGTGGGTAAGAGGAACCCGAATTATAGCTACGTCTTGCAAGGTTCCGCGTTAGGAGTTACGGATCAAGAAAGGGATCTGGGTGTCGTCGTCGATGATACGCTGAAACCTTCCGCTCAGTGTGCTGCTGCGGCTAGGAAAGCGAATAGAATGTTGGGTGTTATTAAGAAGGGTATGGAGTCCAGGTGTGCGGATGTTATAATGCCGTTGTATCGCTCCATGGTGCGACCGCACCTGGAGTATTGTGTTCAGTACTGGTCTCCGTATCTCAAAAAAGATATAGTAGAATTGGAAAAGGTACAGCGAAGGGCGACGAAAATGATAGTGGGGATGGGACGACTTTCCTATGAAGAGAGGCTGAGAAGGCTAGGGCTTTTCAGCTTGGAGAAGAGACGGCTGAGGGGAGATATGATAGAAGTGTATAAAATAATGAGTGGAATGGATCGGGTGGATGTGAAGCGACTGTTCACGCTATCCAAAAATACTAGGACTAGAGGGCATGAGTTGAAGCTACAGTGTGGTAAATTTAAAACGAATCGGAGAAAATTTTTCTTCACCCAACGTGTAATTAGACTCTGGAATTCATTGCCGGAGAACGTGGTATGGGCGGTTAGCTTGACGGAGTTTAAAAAGGGGTTAGATAGATTCCTAAAGGACAAGTCCATAGACCGCTATTAAATGGACTGGAAAAATTCCTCATTTTTAGGTATAACTTGTCTGGAATGTTTTTACGTTTGGGGAGCGTGCCAGGTGCCCTTGACCTGGATTGGCCACTGTCGGTGACAGGATGCTGGGCTAGATGGACCTTTGGTCTTTCCCAGTATGGCACTACTTATGTACTTATGTACTATGTTTATTACAATTTGTAATATTCTCCTTATAATACTTTGTAATTCTGTTTACTATGTAAGCCGCATTGAACTTGCTGTGTGTGGGAAAGCGCGGGGTACAAATGTAATAAATAAATAAAGGCAGCTTGCAAAATTTAAACTAAGCTGTTTTTTCAGTTTACATCATATTGATGTACTTTGCATATCATTATTATATAGCCCACGGCAGGGGCGTAGCCAGACAACAGATTTTGGGTGGGCCTAGACAAGAATTGGGTGGGCACCGTGTTCTCCCCCCCCCCCCCCCCCCAAAAAAAAAAAATCTCAGCTGGTGGGAAAATGCTTCTTTCCACCTTGGCAGCAGGAATGCACTGAAAGCTGAGCATGGGCAGGTGCCAGTGTTGTGGAGATTAGCGTTTTCGTTACCATCAGGGGGGAATCTTCAGGGATTCCCACCAGTTACCACTAAACATGTGCCACTGTTGGGTGGGCCTGAGCCATAAATGGGTGGGCCCTGGCCCACCCAAGCCCACCCGTGGTTACGCCACTGGCCCACGGTGGCTTAATGTGCATTATGGTAAAATACACAATTTGCCTCAACACAAGTTGGAACTACCACCCCCCCCCCCCCCCCTTTAGCAATGTTTTAAGTGTGTCAGTGTAGCCAGTAAACCCATTAATCAATTACAACAGCTGATTAAATGTAGGATTTTAACAAAAGCCTTCTTCAGAAGTTCTTTACATTTTAGTGAGATGCATAAAAAAGCCCAAACTAAAATTATTTTTAACCTGGGAAAGTGTGATATATTTTAAACTCCTCCTGACATGTAAAAAAAATCTTTAAATTTTTTTTTTAAGAAAATGAATAAGATAGAAAAATCTATTTGTAATTATCGTAGAAGTCGCTGGGATTAATTCCCATTCCAGTTCATTTAAAGCCTTTTTTTTTCTGGTAACTTTACTGCTCACAGCTAGAAAGAGGATCTCTGTACGAGGGCTCTGCCATAGGTGAAAGGTACCCATTTGGCCACAGTATGGCACTAGAGCTGCAGAAACATGCTGGAAACATGCCATTTTTAGCATTTCAGAATGCTGCATTTGTCTTCTGGTGTGGGTTTCTAAACGTGATCATCAAAACAGGGCACTTGTTGAACCCAGGGGGGCACGGATTACAAGTTAAGAATTTAATTTTGATTATTTGTGATATTGGCTACTGTTTGAAGAAATCATTAAAACCATCCAAAACCATCTAAATTTCAGGAGATCTCAAGACCGTCTTATTTGGAAAGGCCTACCCCAAGGACTCAGCCAGGGTCTCCACTGCTTGATATACATCAATTTTATGTCAATTCTGGACACATCCACCCCTTCCCTCCTCTCCCCTGGTTTCCCTGTTCCTTCCCCATCCTCTCCATTATTTCTTATGTAGGTTTTAATTTGTATTAGCTTAATTTACTAGATTGGCGTTTGCCTTTGCAGTGTGATGTAAGCCACATTAAGCCTGACGCAGTTGGGAAAATGTGGGGTATAAATGTGATAATAAAATAATAAATAAATTTATTGAGTTTTTGCACATTGGTACTATTTTAAACTGTTTTCTGAGAGTGTTTTCACTGATTAGGGCACAGGGATGTGACCCGCTGAGTGAAAAAGTACCAAAAGTGAGGTATGTGAAGTATGGTCATTTTTGGAGCCATCCTCCTGAAGAAGCCCATGGTGAAACATGATCATGTCGGGGAGAGGATTACAGATTTGATCATATTTTGGATTCCGATTGTGGAGAGATTTCTCTCTCATGTGTGGGATTTTTCATAATGGACCTTTATTAAAACACTTTGGTCTGGTACGCTAGCACCACCTTGAGACATTTCTAATCCTGGGTAATCGACAGCAAACGGCAATATCATCTGATACAGGTAAGTTTTCTTGTTTCACTTAACAGTTTTTAATTAAGGACTTGATCTGGTAGGGATTAATGGTGCAATGATTGAATTTAGTGATTGCCAGGTGGTTGAATGATCACAAGTAATCACTACACTATATTCTGAGCACCAGTTTCACTATATTTTTAGATAGTTTATGTAGTTTGCTTTCAATATTTGATTCTACTGATATAGCGGTCCTTTTTGTATCAAAGTTAGGACTGCCTTTTGTACAGTCCTACATGACCAGTTAGGTATGCAGGAACAGACACTGCCTACAACTCCCAGCTCCACCCCAGACCACCTGGGCACTAACTGGCAGGTGTCATGGCAGTCACACCAGGCTTTAAGCGATACTGTGCAGTTAATTGCCACTGAAAATCTGATGGCCCACTCAGCCTGGTTTAAACGGGCAGGAACATCTCCTGCTCACTTAAACTGCACAGAGTATCAACCCCACATTTTTTTCTCAAGACATCAGTTTAGTGAGAAGCAGGGGAACTGAGTTCAATTCCCACTGTAGCTCTTGTGACTCTAGGCAAGTGACGCAAGCCACTTAGCCCTCCATTGCCCCAGGTACAAAATAAGTACCTGTATATATGACCATCTCTAGGAAAAAGGTAAGTAAAGTCAACAGAAACAAAAAAAAGAGATTTTAATGAATTCTGTTAGAGCAAACAATTAGGATTTATTTACTGCCTTTCTGAAGGAATTCACTCAAAGTGGTGTACAGCAAGTCAAACATAAGCAATAGACAATTACAGCAGTAAAAATATTCAAATACAAAGTATGTCAAAGTATACTACATTACAATGTCAACACAATATGCAACAAAAATTTAATAGACAGCAAAGGGTATTAACCAAAGATGGAGCATATAGAGTAACAGGAATAAGAAAATAAGGGGACTAAGTTGCACATGATGTCAGAGTGTGCATGTGTGAGTGTATATGTGTGTGTGTGTGTCAGTGGTGTAGCTACACGGGGCCTAAGCCCCCCAAATTTGCTCTGGGACCCTGGTTTGGCTGGCAGGGGTCCCCAACCCCCACCAGCTGAAGCCTTTGTCCACCACTGGTCTCTGGCGCCGCTGCATTGCCTGCCCGTCTCTCACTTCCATTAATGGTTTGGCGCGCTTGTTTTAGTGAAACAGAGCATGCATGCATGCTCAATTTCTTTAAAACGAGCATGCCAGACATGAGGGGAAGACAGTGCTTGGAGGCAATGTGGCGGCACCGGAGACCAGAACAGCTTCAGCTGGCGGGGGTTGGGGACCCCTGCCAGCCAAGGTATAAGCGGCAGCAGTGTTTTCAGCTGGCGGGGATTGGGGACCCCCGCCAGCCAAGGTATGTACAGCAGGGTGGCAGACCAAAATGTGCCCCCCCCCCCCCACTTTGGTCTCTGGCCCCCTCCCAGCTCAAGGTCTGGCTATGCCCCTTGGGTGTGTGTCCTTCCTTTAAGCAGAGATAGTCTTCTGTTATGTGAAGCCTTTCAGGGAGTGAGTGAATACTACTACAACTACTTAACATTTCTAAAGTGCTACTAGGGTTACGCAGCGCTGTAAAAAAATTAAAGTTACAGAAGTTCAAACATGTAACTTTTTCAGACTGCTTATGGATCCATGACATGAAAAATCAGCTACACTCAACATTTTAGATCTGCTACTTTAGTCAGGGAGTCACATATGTAAACCATTTTGATTAGAACCATAGAAAGGTGGCATATCAAATCCCATCCTCTTTTCCCTATCAAAATCCAGAAATTAACTCTGCCATAGCACGGCAATAGTCACATTATAGTGTCACAAGAGGCACATCCAGCCTGATTTTCAAGGTAACCAAAACATGCCAGTTTCTCTCATTCCTAGCCCAATGTCTGCTAATATCTCTGATAAATATTCATTATGGAGTGAGGAGTGGCCTAGTGGTTAGAGCACCGGTCTTGCAATCCAGAGGTGACCGCTTCAAATCCCACCGCTGCTCCTTGTGATCTACGGCAAGTCACTTAACCCTCCATTGCCTCAGGTACAAACTTAAGATTGTGAGCCCTCCTGGGACAGAGAAATACCCAGAGTACCTGAATGTAACTCACCTTGAGCTACCACTGAAAAAGGTGTGAACAAAATCTAAATAAATAAAATTGTGGATACCAAAAATCAGATGAACCTGTGAGCCTTGAAGATCAGATATGAATACCAGAAATTCAGTGATCGGCAATATCTCCATAAGATGCTGCCTACAATTCAACTCTACTTTTTTCCATAGCAGTTCAGAATGGATTACAATAAGAATAAAATCAGTTCACAATCTCATTCAAAATGTCTACTTACCATATGATAGAATCCATCTCTGCTCAACGGCCACTCACTCCATGGTAAAACATGAGAAATCTGGGGGAAAAAAGGCAGCTCTCCCCCCCCCCCCCCCCAAAAAAAAAAAAAAAAAAAAAAATTAATCCCTGGTGGAAAGAAACACAGAAACAGCAGCAGTGTTTTTCCATATTTCATACAGAATTTTATTTCTGGTTATAGAAACAAAAGGCTAAGAGGAGAAAACTCCCTCAACCACATACATCAACTTTCAGTGTACAGTATAAACAGGGAACAGTTAAACTGAAAAAAAAATAGAATTTAAAAACTTTATTACAGCCCTAAAACATCAAACTAATATATTAGAAATCACATTCAGTTTTCAAATTATTTTAAAAAGTATGGCTCCTCATAAAAAAAAAATACTGTATCCTCAAATTGAAAACCAAGTCTCAGATTGATGTTGGCTTTCATGAACAGTTAACTGTCTTTTCCCACATCTAATTCATCTTTACAATTTTTCATGCGTCACATGGCTTGCACATTCAGGATGGGTGTGGAGAGGACTATGTATTAAGTTATGTCCAATAAAAAGGTATCATCTTATTTTCTTTTCCATGTTTTATTTTGTTTGATTTCTAGAGAGGACTATTGAAATGCCACATACTTAAGATCCCACTTTGCAGATAAAGCATGCTTTCAATATTGAAACCTTTATATCAATATAAAAAAATACTTTCTGCTTTTTTAATTTAGGAACAAAAAAATACCCCGATTCCCTCTGACTTGTAAATGCTGATGCTTCTTCAGTTCTATCCAGTTCAATCCTAATCTGTTACTGTAGTTAAACATCCTGCAAAACTGTTACAAAATAAAATCTACTCTACAGCACATACTGTACTTGTTTGCATAGTTAGCTGTCGACACCAGAAATATATTAGATTCAAAAATACATTTGCCACCCTCTCCAATAATCTTACCAAGAAGAGAAACGCCACAATGATTTTATCAATCCAAATTTAAACTACTAGTCCCTTTTCACTGCATGATCAGTTCTCGGTTACCTTTTCTTTTCATATTTTGGCATATTTGGGTACTACATGCTGTGAAGAGCAGAAACGAGAATTACTCTCTTCCAGCACAAACGTTTTAAGAGGAAGATTATCCTTTCAAACATTACTGTTCCAACAACTTCCTGCTTCTTTCTAGCTCCTTGGGACAGACCATAAACTGGTCAATGAACAGGCCAATTAACCTATGTAAAATGAAATCTCTCTCAACTTGTAGCTTATGCACGCGAGTTATCTACTCATAATGCTTAATTCACAGATAATTCAAATCTATGTGATTTGAGAATCTACAACTAGTAGATATGATCCACCATAACACTAGGGATGAATGCCCTTAATGCTGAAGCTTATTTTAGTACTGAGGTCTTCAAAACTCAATTGAAAAAAATACAGCCTGGCGAAGCGAACACTGGGAACAGTGAGTTCTACATCCTTCTCTCTTGCTGCTTTAAATTGTCCTTCTGTGTTTAATTTTGAAACTATCTGGCTATCACTTCAAGAATTACAAAAAAATCACCATCTGGCCAATTCTAGGCATTGTCCTACCAAAGACATTTATTTGAAGGAAGGAGTTTTAAAAAACTAGAGATTCAGGAGGCACTGATGAAGGACAACCTGGTTATTCACTGGAACATGGAATCTATGGAAAATACAGCATACAGGAGGAATCTGCGTGTTATGAATTTTCCTAAGATTCTTACTGTATAATGAGATGTTTAACAAGTATCTTCAGTGGTAAAAGCTAAATCCTCTCTTCCTCCTATTTCTAATAAATATTTTGCCAGAAGCTAAGAGAAGGAAAATGGAGGGAGGAAGTAATGTGACGCAACCCTTTGACAGTCTCAAACAGACACATTTCTGGAAGAGTCAGCTAGAGACTGCTGTTCCTAGTATTCGTTTACAGTTAGTTTTGAACTCAGGTTGGCTTTTGAAGTTTTCAAAGTGCGTCATTTGCAGTCTTTAGGGTGTAAGTTCCCCCCTCCCCCCGATGTTTTTTGAGAAACACAGAAGAAACATATGCTAAGGCCTAAAGTTGTGCAGCTAGGGGCTTATTTATACGATTTCCTTATGAATGTATTGTGGTTTATCAAAGTACTAGATATGTATTCTATGAACCGTTTATCTTCACCAGGACCTACTGGCACACTTCCTTTAGGTGAGGTGCCCCTGGCTCCCTGAGATTGTAAAGAAGATGCTATACAATCTGCTATAATTTCCTCTTAATTATTATCCTTAGTATTCTCTATGTTAATTACTAGCCCCCTAGATTGTGGACTGACTCAAGAAAAAGAATTATAAGATTTTGTTTCCCATTATATTTTTCTTAGTGGTTCTTTTTCTTTTAATTTCCTTAGAGCAATGTGTGTTTTGCTTGTTAAGCTTATATTGTTTGATAACATTTTATCCAACCTGACTCCAAGGATGAGTCATCTATACATTCCAGCAACGGGCAGAAATTTCAACTGTTATTATAAAGCTGTTATTACTAATGAACCATATATTTTGGTAGAATATATTACCACCATGCAAGCTATTCATCATTTGAAATTGGGGGAGGGAAATATGGTTGTAAGATCTGTGGTGTACATTTTGTAATTGAGAATAGTGCTAAAATAGGTGAGATTTGCCTGCTTCAGAATAATAATTTCTGTACATGTGCAAGGAAGGTGTCAAGATTAGGCCATCTTTTAATATTCAGGCTTCCAATCGGAGAAAAGGATCTATCTCGGAGAAGCTAATGTCCTCAAAGCAGAAAAGCCTATGCTATGACTCCATTTCTAAGTGTAAGGGGAGGCAGGATTAACTGGGAAAAAAATGTTTCAAAGATAATTGATATGCTTGTTGGAAGAAATCACTGAAAACGCTGGAAGCAAACTTATACAAACTGCGTGCTTTCAAGAAAAATTCCTCAGTCCTACCTCAGATGCCTAATCTCCTTCATCCCTAACAAAGTCTACATGCAAATAGAAAAAATGCTTTTCAAGAAGTAATGACTTGCATGTGATCATTTTCAGATTTCTATTGCATTTACACTATTATAGATTAAGTTATATTCCAGGGGCCCGCAAGAGCAAAGTTTTACCATCACTTATAATGGTATGAGATGGAGCATCCCAATTATTTCAAAGAAAAACAACATTATACATCTTATTCTGGAGATTCATATCTATACTTTCAATAATGGAACAATTTTAGTGATCAAATCAGCTGTCAATCAAAATGACCAGTGCCCTATCACAGAACTATGCACTGTCGGCTTGAAAAATAAATTTCCTAGTTAAAATTCAGTTTGCACACTGTGCCTGTTCTCCAACTAGTGATGACTTTAATGAATCTGAGGGGCCTTCTGGGTTTCATCTGACAAATTCATAAGAAACAATGCTGACAGACATGTTTGTATAACAAACCACTTCCATCACTGGAAAGGTCATGACATCTAAACAATTTTAGGATAAGCAGAAATTGTAGTAACTGAAAAAACAGCAGACTGGCTAAAAAAAACTGTTTATATGGTCTTTGGTTACATCATTTCTTGGCGAGAAGCCATGCTATCAACAGAGAGGTAGAAAATAGAGCATAATAGGTTGTTGATATCTGCTGTCATCATGAACAAGTACCATCTAGTAGCAGTACTAATGAGAGAACAGATTGATCCACAAACCACAAACAATATCACTGATCACCATCTCATCACAGAGGAAAGCCTTAATGACATGAAGGTAGCACAAGGCAGAATGAACACCAAAGCAGTACTGCAAAGTAACAGACCACAAGAAGGACTGTCATTTCACCTTGGAAAGTGGGAATATTTTTTTAGTGCAATAGACATCCAGGGTTTGTTTTGGGTTTTTTTTTTTTAACTGTAAAAATGCTCAACATTAATCTCTATAAAACTAAAGGATTCGTTTTGTGATATTTGTGGTCCATCTCTGAAACACAGTATGAGCTAATGAACTAATTTTATTAGTGTTCACCTATTCCACTTATACCTAGTGTCTTTAGTAACTTAACATTAAGTGGTGATTATGAAGTACAAAAATCAGAACTATATAAGCAAATGATCTATAAATGATAGATCATTTGCCAAATTAGGACTCTGGATACTGGTAATGTTAGAAACTGCTTAATGTCTCACCGAAGTAATATGTATGTACCACCCCTCTCCCCACCCCCCTCTGTTCTCACTCAGAAACTCAATGAGCACACGTGGAGTAGCTGCCTAATGGTTAGTGCAGAAGCCTGAGAAGCTGGGGAACCAGGTTTGATTCCCTCTGCATCTGCTTGTGACTCTAGGCAAGTCACTTAACCCTCCATTGCCCCAAGTACAAAATAAGTACCTATTTTACTATGTAAACCGCTTTAATTGTAACCACAGAAAGGTGGTATATCAAATCCCACCCCTTTCTTTATAAACACCCCGATTCATGCCCAGGAAACCTGCATTGGTGTACACCTCCCCACCGCCCAAAGCCAGTTGTATCACTCAATACCATATACTGTAATTTTGAGCTTGTATGAAATGACAATTACAACAAAGTCCCAAACTCTTACACATTCCTCTTAGATTCCCCTGTACAATTTTCCTCACCCATCCACTACCTTTTTTACAATTCTACTTCGTCATTTTTTTTTTTTTTTTTTAAATCCCCTTCAATATGGCCACTGGGCCTTTCCAACACAATCCCCTTCAATGTATACACTTACCCTCTTACGATGCTCCTCGATGTATTTTAACATCCTTTTACAGTCTCTCAGTGATATACCCTCAGGACCACCCCGAAAGTCTTACCCTTTCAAAGGATTTCTGAAACGCATCCACAAGCCCTTTTAAACCTCTGTCGTCATGGATCGAGTCATAAAAATTCTCATCACCCTCAGAGACCTCAACCCTCCCCACCCCACATACAATCGTGTAAATTGTACCCATCCAGTCAAGCATGCTCGAAGGGCTGGTTGTTTTCACAGTATCACCATGAGCTCTGAGTGTGGAGCAAAGAATGCAACTTTGCATTTCTGCAGACAGGTTTGTGCAATGTCCCCGCTTCAGCAACACAATTGTGAATTTCCACAGCATAGTAACGACCCCTATAAATGCAATATAAGAATAGCAAAATTGCCCAACTTCTAGTTTCTCATTAAAGGATGTGGCAGTGGTGATTTTGTTTGTTAGCAGAATTTAAATCTTTTGTTTTCCCTCTCAGGTCAAAAGGCTCTTGTTTTCAAAGTACAGTACTAGTCTTGAAGGATTATCAGGGAATACATACCGTACTTTTAAAATTAAGAATGTACCATGTTACACAAATAACTGGTAAGTAAACTCTTATTGGTCAGTATGCTAAATTGAATTAATCATTCAATATTAGCTGCCCTGCTGCAACTCACTTCAATACTTTCTCCCAGGACACCTAATCACAGTGAGGATAGCCCAGGTGTACCATCTGGAAGATTGAGGGAAGGGGCTAAATACAGCTACCTTCAGCCTCACTCTTTAAGCAAGCAAAAATTTACATTTCAGTAGTTTAAACTTAACTTTTTAGACTATATTTACATTATTTAAATAGACATATCCACTGACCATTCAGTAAATATTTCCCTTATGCCTTATTTGTCCTGTCTGTCCTATTAGATTGTAAGCTCTCTTGAGCAGGGACTGTCTTTTCTACATGTTAAATTGTGAAGCGCTGCGTACAACTGGTAGCGCTATAGAAATGATTTATAGTAGTAGTAGTAGTAAATATTTCCTCTCTTCTTTCCCCTTTAACCTTCACCCTATGACCCCCTCATTCTAGAGCCTCTACTGCAAAGAAACAGGCCCAACTCCTTGGAAGTATTTAAATACCCCACTTCGCCTCCAGGATATATACAAAGCAGCAGCAGGACTTCTAGGAAGGGGAAACAGACATCACAGAAACTTTGACGAGACTGGCATTTGTCTGCTATGCTTGCAGGTGATGCTGTAAAACACATAGTACAAAATTATATAAATGTAACGAAAACATGTCTTTTGGCCCAGCAGTTTCTTCCAGCTCAGGTGTTGAGGTGCGGAGTGGCCAATTTAACATCCTGAAGGAAGCAACAAGCAAGTTTAGCTCCAAGGCTTTCCCCCAGAATGGGGATGAAACGCAAGGGACAAGCTCAAGATTTCCCTTCAGAATCTCAGCAATTGGCGCCTTTCAGGTAGGCAACCATCCCAGAGATATTCACCAGATTACCATAGACGCCGGCAGCCCCATTAGGACGATTGAAGCAGCATCTCTTGGGGAGACAGAAGCAACTCTGAGCCCAGTCCCTGCGTGAAGCCCACCTCTTCCAAGGATGGTGTCTTTGCAGCTGGAACTGCAGCAAAGCCTGTCACATGCCAGCACGCTGAATGCCGACGGGAGTGACTGCCTAAGGAGACACGCCTGGGACAGCTTCCAAGGAGCAAATGGCTCCTGAAGTGGAGGGAACAGTGGGAAGAACTATGAGCACCCTGTAAAAACAGCCCTGTTTAGGCAAGACATTCTAGAGCCTATAATAAGTATTCCTTCTTTAGAGAAAGCAATCTACTGTGGACACTGAGCACTTTGTGGGATGCTATTACTGTCTTGCATAAATCTATTACAGATCTTATGGCTGCTAATCAGAAAAGTTCTTCAGAATTACTGGGAACTTTTACAACCACTCAGGAGCGATTGGTTAAGTTAGAAGGGCAATGACTGAGTCATGCACTGCTCAACTAGCTTTAATTAAAGATTAATTTTATCTCTAATTAAAGTTAGTTGAGCAGTGCATGTTAAGCTTTCTATGAACTTTAATTTTAAGTTCATAGAAAGCTTAAGATTGTGGAAAATTTGCCCCTCTTAAACTTCCCAAAACATCCAATTATGTCTGCAGTAGTCTTATTGAATAAATATCTGGAAGAGGTTTTGCATGTGCCTAAAGAAGTACTTCCTCCTTTTGCCAAGGTGTATTATATACAGTGGTGGAAATAAGTATTTGATCCCTTGCTGATTTTGTAAGTTTGCCCACTGACAAAGACATGAGCAGCCCATAATTGAAGGGTAGGTTATTGGTAACAGTGAGAGATAGCACATCACAAATTAAATCCGGAAAATCACATTGTGGAAAGTATATGAATTTATTTGCATTCTGCAGAGGGAAATAAGTATTTGATCCCCCACCAACCAGTAAGAGATCTGGCCCCTACAGACCAGGTAGATGCTCCAAATCAACTCGTTACCTGCATGACAGACAGCTGTCGGCAATGGTCACCTGTATGAAAGACACCTGTCCACAGACTCAGTGAATCAGTCAGACTCTAACCTCTACAAATGGCCAAGAGCAAGGAGCTGTCTAAGGATGTCAGGGACAAGATCATACACCTGCACAAGGCTGGAATGGGCTACAAAACCATCAGTAAGACGCTGGGCGAGAAGGAGACAACTGTTGGTGCCATAGTAAGAAAATGGAAGAAGTACAAAATGATTGTCAATCGACAAAGATCTGGGGCTCCACGCAAAATCTCACCTCGTGGGTATCCTTGATCATGAGGAAGGTTAGAAATCAGCCTACAACTACAAGGGGGGAACTTGTCAATGATCTCAAGGCAGCTGGGACCACTGTCACCAACGAAAACCATTGGTAAACACATTACGACATAACGGATTGCAATCCTGCAGTGCCCGCAAGGTCCCCCTGCTCCGGAAGGCACATGTGACGGCCCGTCTGAAGTTTGCCAGTGAACACCTGGATGATGCCGAGAGTGATTGGGAGAAGGTGCTGTGGTCAGATGAGACAAAAATTGAGCTCTTTGGCATGAACTCAACTCGCCGTGTTTGGAGGAAGAGAAATGCTGCCTATGACCCAAAGAACACCGTCCCCACTGTCAAGCATGGAGGTGGAAATGTTATGTTTTGGGGGTGTTTCTCTGCTAAGGGCACAGGACTACTTCACCGCATCAATGGGAGAATGGATGGGGCCATGTACCGTACAATTCTGAGTGACAACCTCCTTCCCTCCGCCAGGGCCTTAAAAATGGGTCGTGGCTGGGTCTTCCAGCACGACAATGACCCAAAACATACAGCCAAGGCAACAAAGGAGTGGCTCAGGAAGAAGCACATTAGGGTCATGGAGTGGCCTAGCCAGTCACCAGACCTTAATCCCATTGAAAACTTATGAGGGAGCTGAAGCTGCGAGTTGCCAAGCGACAGCCCAGAACTCTTAATGATTTAGAGATGATCTGCAAAGAGGAGTGGACCAAAATTCCTCCTGACATGTGTACAAACCTCATCATCAACTACAGAAGACGTCTGACCGCTGTGCTTGCCAACAAGGGTTTTGCCACCAAGTATTAGGTCTTGTTTGCCAGAGGGATTAAATACTTATTTCCCTCTGCAGAATGCAAATAAATTCATATACTTTCCACAATGTGATTTTCCGGATTTAATTTGTGATGTGCTATCTCTCACTGTTACCAATAACCTACCCTTCAATTATGGGCTGCTCATGTCTTTGTCAGTGGGCAAACTTACAAAATCAGCAAGGGATCAAATACTTATTTCCACCACTGTAAGTCCATGGGATCAGTTCAGAATGAAGTTGCTACTCTGACAAACACGGATTTGACTGCTTTCTTTAGTTTAAACCTTTGTAGGGGTTTTTGTTCTTGCAGCTTCAAGGATTTTTCCTCACTTCCCCACTCCTTATTGTGGACTAGGTAGCACATTATTTGATGATCATATGTTTTTTGCTTTGTAATATTTCTATTTTGTGCTTTTCTTTTCAAGCTGGTACCGTAAATCTAATTTCAATTCAATAAAGAATCAGGTTTCACAAGACTTCATTCACAACTACCTGGGTGTTTCCCCCCTCTTTTCTACCTTCTCCTGTTTCATCTAGCCAAGTCATTGCAGCTTCTGTAATCCTGCAATAGTGGACCCTAAATTGGGCCACTTGTAATCATCACCACAGCATAGCTACCAAGTACTACTTCCCACAAGGAAATGTGCATGCTACCTGCACATCGTCCCCTGCCCCAACCTACCTGTGAAGCAGAAGAACTGGCCTGAAATAGAAACTAGTGCACTTTATAGTTTCTAAAGTTTATAAAGGTAGTGCTTGCAACAGCACAGAATTTTATCACTCACAGTTAACTCTGACTTCTGGATAAAAATCAATTCATGGTTCCTGCAACTATATGGTCTATGAACGGAAGGACAATATCAAACTTCTAGCATTAAAAAAAATGTATTAATGTCATAGAGCAAAGAGTCTCTAGCCTAAGTGGGCTTCTGTTTTTAGGAGTTTATTTTCCAGCCTCATAGGAGGTTTTTGACAGTACAAAGGTATCATTGCTGGGCACCTTTTCTGGAGGAATCATATGTATTTTGTATCACGAGTCATCCGCACAGAAAAGGCACAAAAAACAGAGTGGACGATACAAGACAAGCCTGAGGAAGTGGGGAAAGTAGTATTTTTCTGTGTTTAATCAATAAACAAACAATTTTAATTTTATTGCATTAGGGGCATCGGTGTTTTTGGTTAAAACAAAATCCAGAATCCCTAACCACAATTTATTTTGTGAAATTCTATACACACACAGATACCCTCCATATAGATGTCTAAGAAGCAGTTATTAAATGTCTAGGTTGAACATGGAAAGATGGCAACGCAACAAAAATTTTAAAAAACAAATTCACAAGATGTTGGCAGGTCAACAGCCAGGTCTGTCCAGCAGGCTAATTATGCCTATAAGTAATAATCTGGACTAAAATCAACAGCAACAAACTTGTAAGAGTGAGGTCCCAAATCCCTTAGATAGGAATGTAATATGGTGACTGGTAATGATTGTTCACGTCTACAACTATGTAAAGCTGGATGTTGCAGCAATTTGGTGGTGGCAGTGTACAATCTAGAAAGGCTACAGGGACCAAGTTGTTTGGTCAATAGGCAAGCCAATATTGGGAGTTATCTGGATTACTATAAAGCTGTGTGATTTGGGCATGGGATGAGAACTGTGCAATAAGAGGAGGAAGATCTTATAAGGGGCTACTGGGACACAGCCACATAAAGTGTGGACAGGAATAACTGGGCAGGCTGGTTCTTTCTTCCATTGTTTACTGGATATTTGCTTGCTATCCTCCAGTCCTCTAACAAAAATGGTCTTCCAACTGGTGCTTGTGGCAGAAATTTGTAGTAATCAAGGCCACAGTCCCAAAGCCTTTACCCAATACAAACCTTCATAGAAAATTTGTCATGCAGAGGAGACTGAAATCAGCTGATCGTATTATTCTAGTCATCCTTTTTCATGCCTACATCCTCTCTATACAAGATTTGGCGCAGCCCTTTTTGAGTATTTACAATTTCATCTATGTCCTAAGAACAGATTTTCTGTGGACTATTGAGCTAGTTAAAAATATATGGAAAAAGAAAAGTTAGCAGATATACACTATACCAAAGACAATCATTGTTATACTCTGAAAGCTGCCAGAAAAGCAGCACATTCCATTAAACAGAAAGCCACAATTTTATTAACATGAAACAAAAGGGTCAAAGTGAGGATGATTAAGAGGTATATAAGCAGAGACATAATAAACAAAACAGGTTTGTATTGGGGGGGGGGAAGAGACGGACGGCTGAGGGGGCAATATGATAGAGGTCTACAAAATACTGAGTGGTGTACAAAAGGTAAACACAAATCCATTTTTTACTCTTTCAAGAAGTAGAAAGACTGGGGACACTCAAGAAAGATACATGGTACTACTCTTAAAACTAACAGGAGGAAATATTTTTCACTCAATGAATAGTTAAGCTCTGGAACTCATTGCCAGAGGATGTGGTATCAGCAGTTAGTGTATCTGGGTTTAAAAAAGGTTTGGACAAGTTCATGGAGGAAAAGTCCATAGTCCTGCTATTAAGATAGATATAGGAAAAGCCACTGCCTGTCCCTGGATCAGTAGCACGAAATCTTGCTGTTTGGGATTTTGTCAGGTATTTGTGACCTGGATTGGCCACTGTTGGACGCGGATACTGGGCTAGTTTGCCTATTCTTACATTCAGAAAAGAATGAAAAAAGAAAATAGAATATATATTGATAATCTGTAGCTGTAAACCCAGGTTAGTACCAACATATGAGAACTGGGTTGAAATAAGTTCACAAGGACAATCTATATTTGTCAACTCAAATAATTCATATATTATTTTTAGTTCAAATCAAAAAAGGAAGCCACACTTCATATCTATTATTCAAGGATTAAGGTGATAACTCAATCTCAAGAGAAATGTAGACATTTTCTTTCAACAGAAAGTTGAAGAACGAGCAGCAGCTCAGAGGTCGATTAATCTCACAGAACTGGCAACCCAAGTAAGCAAACTAGAAGATCTGAAAATACTTGCTCTTTCATCTTCCTCTAAGTTCTGCAGATTTCAGGACAATGTATGAATTCACTACAACTCTCAACAAAAAAAGAATTAGAGATAATTCTGTATACAGATTACAAAACAATTAAAGGCAGCATATATACAAAAGCCTTGTAAGCAGGGCTTGAAAAACATTCTGGACAGCAGATTACCTGAAAGTGTCTAAAAATTTGATACTTGTGCCAAAGGAAGGGACTGCTATTGCAGCACGAGATTCTGAGCCCGTGGGGCTGCAGCAGACTTATGATCAAGGATCCATTATAGCGACTGAAGAACCTCCACAGGGCCACATTAGATGGAGGACAGAGATAATAGAACGGGAGGAGAAATACAAGCCAAAATGTAACAATTTAAAACACACCCTAAAAAGGGAAAGAGAAAGACTTCTGCCTGGCTCCTAGGCTTTCAATTTTTTTTTTCCTATCGCTGATAAAAATTCTTTTCCATCCTCATCCCAAAAGGCACTTTTCTATGCTGCAGTACCAGCATTCTTAGACTTCACCTATTTAGTTAAGTTAGGAATGGAAAATTGGCAACACATTAGAACAGTGTTTCCCATGTTCGATCCCGGAGTTCCCTTTGCCAGTCAGATTTCAGGATATTCCCAATAAATATGCATGAAAAAGATTTGCATATAATAGAAGCAGTGTAGTGCAAAATCAAGTTCACGCATATTCATTGTGGATATCTTGAAAAGCTGACTGGCAAGGGAGTACTCCAGGACTGGACTTGGGAAACACTGACCTAGAAGGGACAGACACTAAGAAATGCCAACGATTGTGAAGGTTTCAGAAGCCTCATAGTGAATCCCAGTCGCTCCAGCCCTATATGAAAGTCAACTGAAGAAAAAAAAAATGTAATTTAAAAAGGAAGAAAAGAATGAAATATTAAAATTAATAATGAAGCAACTGGAAACATGTAAGTCTGACTAGGTAACATTTCAGGTTAACATGCTGTGAGTCCTAGCCAATTTTCTTCCCTACCAAAACTTGAGCTCACATTTCCAGTCTGTAGAGACTTACAGACAGCAATGGTACAGCTCAATATGGAATAACTATAATTTTCCTGTGCTGACAACTATAAAATCTGTTGCATCAGATGCAATCCAAAGTGAAGATACTTTTTGATATAAAAGCAACAGTGGACTGCAGACGCACAAAACTATTGTATTTCAGATATGATGATTTTGGTAAAATACCTGAAGAATCTGATGGCATGGGTAGGCATAGGAAAGGTGGAAGGCCAGTGGTTCAAGCTGAAACCTGCTATAAATATTGCACTAAATCTTTACACAAGTAAAAGAAACAAGGTAAACAGGAAGCCTATATGGTTTTCCAACAAGTGGTCGAAAAAATAAGGGCTAAAGAGGCCTGCATTCAAGAAATACAAACAGCAGAAGGATCAAGGAACAGTTTGCTGGATTAAACTCAAGCTATCCAAAGCATAGGTGGAAGAAAAAAAATGGCTAAAGATGTAAAGATAGGTGACAAGTCCTTTTTCAGATATACTGGGGAAAGGAGAAAATCTAGGAATGGAATGGAATGGTGAGGCTGAGAACAGCTATGTGGAGAGTGATGAGGACAAGTAAATGTGCTGAACAAATACTTCTTTTCAGTGTCCACAGAAGAAAATACTGGAGAAGAACCATGGTCAGCTGCCGAGGATATATCTAGAAATAGAGTGGATATTGCACTGCTCACAGAAGAAAGTGTTTATAAACAACTTCAAAATCCGAAAGTGGACAAAGTTATGGAGCCGGATGGGATACATCCCAGGATACTGAAGGAGCTCAAAGAAATCCTGGCAGGATCTCTTAAGGATTTAATAGATCTTTAGAGATTCATTAATAAGCTGAGGGGGCCAAACTCAGGACCCAAAGTAGTGAACTGAATTGGAAACTGGTTAACCGACAGGCAAAGGGTGGTGATAAATGGAATTTGCTTGGAGAAAAGGAAGGCAAGTAGTGGAGTGCCTCAGGGGTCAGTACTGGGGCTGATTATGTTTAATAATTTTAAACAGAATATGCTGTTTAATTTGTGAGAGACATTGCTGAAGGGTTAGAAGGAAAAGTTTGCCTTTTTATGGATGAACAAAGATAGCCTAAATACCCTAGAAGGAGTAGAAACCATGAGAAGAGATCTCCCAAAATTTGAAGACTGGTCAAAGGTCTGCCATTAAAATTAATGTGAAGAAGTGCAGAATGATACACTTGGGTGCAGAAAGCCAAAGGCGATGTATCAGATAGGTTTAAGTACAGCTCAGGAGAGGGATTTTGGGGTGATGGTGTCTGAGAAACTCAAGGCGATGAAACAATGTGACAAAGCGGTGGCCATGGCCAGAAGCGTGCTAGACTGTATAGAAAGATATAGTCAGCAGAAGAAAAGAGGTGTTGAAGCCCCTGTACAAGTCCTTGAGGCCCACTTGGGAGTACTGTATTCAGTTTTGAAGCTGTTCAAAGAAAAGTGACATAAATGGCATGACGTTCTGTGCCACAAGAAATATATGGACACACTTGATGACCTGAAGATGTACTCTCAAGGAGGAAGGAGAGACGGGGTGATATGATACAGATATTCAAATATTTGAAAGGTATTAATCTACAAATAAACCTTTTTCAGAAACAGGATGGTGGAAGAACTAGAGGACATGAATTTTGTGGGGGCTGACTCAGGAATAACATCAGTTAGTACTTTTTCACATAGAGAGTGGTAGATGCCTGGAATGTCCTCCCACAGGTGGTGGTGGTGGAGACAGAAATCAAAAATGTGTGGGATAAACACAAAAGAATTCTGTAAGGAAGGCATGGAACCAAAAAAGCTTAGCATATTATATGGCAACACCAGTAATAGAAGCAAAGCCAGTCCTGAACAGACTTCTACAGTCTGTGCCCCGATTATGGCTGGACAGATTCAGCTTCAGTAGTTGGAGAATAAGGTCTTTGCCTAAAAATAAAAGGACAAATCAACATCAAGTATGCATATGTACTATCACATCGTACCTAATGCTATGAGTATGTTGTTGGGTAGATTGAATGGACCGTACAATTGTTTATCTGCCGTCATCTACTACATTACTATGTGGGTTTGTACTTTGTTGATGCAAAATGATAAAGCATTAGTTAATGACCGGGTAAGCATGTGCAACCTGGAGTATATCTATGCTTCTGTGTTGTTATACACTAATCTCAGGCTCACAGAGACAAAAAAATGGCAGATGACTACAATATGGCCTATCCAGGCTGCCCATGAATACGATCTTACTATCCCTTCCTCTCCCGTTAGAGATCCACGTGCTTGTCTCAAGCTTTCTTAAATTATGAAACAATCCTTGTTTCTACCACCTCCACCAGGAGGCTGTTCTACACATTCATCACCTGTTCCATGAAGAAATATTTCCTTAGTTAATCCCAAGTCTGTCCCCCTTCATCTTCATCCTATGCCCCATCATTCAGAGTCTCCTTTCAATTGAAAGTCTCTCCTCCTGCGCACTTATACCATGGAGGTATTTAAATGTCTCTTACCATATCTCTTCACTCCTGTCTTTTGTCCATATATCCATACTGAGATCTTTAAGTCTGTCCCCATACACCTGATGACTTATTAACTCAGTTTCTGAACAGCTGTTTGAAGCTGATTACAGCAAGGCTGCTAACACCAGAAGAAAAAAGAACTGGTCTCCCATTGAATTTAACCTTGTTTATTCTCCAAATGATATCACTTTCATTCCAACAGGATCCAGAGCTATCAGCTCACTCTAATACGGACTCAGAGTGGCAGATAGAACCAGTCCCTTTTATCATCTTCCTTCTTGGATTATTTGGAACTACTGATACAGAGAGAAGATGAACAAAATTTAAAAGCCTGGACAAACATGTTATTGGGAAGACCTAGGAGTATGCCACCTCTCTAGTAGCAGGTCTGAGCTTTCACATTTATGGCAAGAGATTGAACAGCCTGCAAAGAAAGCTGACTTTTAAACATTTTCCTTTTAACCCTTGAGTGTCAAAATTATAAGTGCTCACTCCTGCTCAACAAGCTCACTTCCTCTTATCAAAGCAAATAGAATGATGGATAACGGCAAAACTAAGCCAGGCAACAGCAACTAGAGGAGGAGAATTCCAGAAGTAGTCGAGAGGCAAGATTGACGTGCAAAAAAAAGAAAAAAAAAACCCATTAGCTTAGAAGACCCTGCTGATTAAAAACCTTCTGGGAAGGTTGTTTACTGCCAGTGTTATCTGCTGCGGATGGCATACACTAACAGTTCATAAATGACCCACTTGGTGTTTTCAATAGTGTAAATTCACTGGCTGCATTTATTCATTTATGATTTCAGAAGACTTAATGGAAGGATTTTTTTTTTCAGCTCCTGGAAGAAAATTCCTTGTAGTTAGTTCTACTAAATATCTTTTATACTTTGTATTTTAGAATTATCAACCTCCTTTATGAAGGAGTCCACTTTTTCATGTACAATATTATATCTGTGTGCCGCTCTCACTAGCTACTCAACTCTGCCCAGCAGCATTCAACTCCAAACCTCAGCTCCAGATACTGGCTTTGGCTCCAACTATCTACCGCAGCTTAGGTTCTGTTTCCAACTACAACCTTGGCACCTCAATACTGGCCACAGTCTTTTCCCTACAAACCATGGCATCAAAATCAGTGGGTGGTACTGGCAAGAATGTAAAAAAAAAAACCCAACTGCCAATACATATCCTTTCACGCTACCACTGTTTTATTACAAAATATTTGCAGAAATTCAGCTGATCAGAAAGGAATCCCACTTGGGAAGCAAGATCATACATACGGAAAATGGTATACATGATGGATGTGCAGTCTTTCCTGTAGTTTTCTCAGCAGCAATGACACCTAGATCACGATCCATAGAAACAGAAGCTGAAAGGAAAATCAATAAAATAAAGCAAAAGAGGCTGGGGGAAAAACTTTCGTTGCGAGAATATAGAAATTAATGCTTCCATTCAGTCTTATTTCCCATAAGGGTCTGTTGATAAGTAATTGCAGCCAGAAAGATTTGGTTTGTCAGTCCTCTCACACATAAATACAAATCCACATAAAATTTTTTATACAGTTTTTTTTTTTTTTAAATCTGCTTTTATTTGGTACCATGTTGCTTTAATGCCATCTCCATGGTATCTTGCATTAATACTCTCTTGAAAGTCACAGCATCCCTGCAAACGTACAGTCCATGTTCAAACACTCAGTGCCAGACCTGTTAAGGCATTCAAGATTAAAAGCCTTCTTCCGATGGTGAAGCTGTTCCTTTGAAACATTCCTTTTACAAGGTGACCTGCAAAGAAACTACTTTCCCTGTGTGTCTGAAGAGCATGGGGAAATATCACCAGCAGTCATACAATCAGTTGTCTGTATCATATTAAAAATCTAAAGTTGACAAAAATAACTAAGATTTGTGCAAAGTCCAGTACAGCTGCAGGGATTCTTCCTCAATTTATTTTGGCACCTCAAGGGTCCTAAGAACTGTGGACCTGTCCTTTCATACTAAGAAAAAAAAACAAAACAAAAAAAAAAAAACAACGTTTATTTCCGGATCATAAAACTTGTCTCTTCTCTAGTTTCCTTCCTTCCTCGGATGTTCTGTCTCGTCACTCGCCACTTCCCTGGGCTTGTGAAGCTGTGGATGTGATGACACCTGCCTGAGCTGCTGTCACTGCACCACTAGGATCATCCACGCGGGCTTTTTTGACATTGGGTTCATCCAAGGATGAAACTGTATAGATGGCCTCAGCCTCACAGGCTCGGACAACTGCTACGGGAGTGGATGAGCTGGCCTGGGCAGCAAGAAGCTGTAACGGGTTTGTAAGAGCTGAGAAACAACAGAGTAATGTCAATTTTTATTACCTATGAGTTAAGGGTTTTCACAATGGCATCATACACTAACAATAACAGAGGTAGGGGTGCACACTGATCAGGTTAGCCCCAAACTAAATTAATGCCTTAAAAAAATAAGAAACCAAAAATGAAGGGGAAGAACACTATGTAAACAAATTCAACATTGAGAGGTACTGCTGCTCACTTCTTATACTTCATATTTATTTGGCATACCACTAATCATTCAAAAGAAGTCTAAGCAGTTTACAAAAGCTTCTTACTATTAAAGTACTTAAATGAAGTTCTAAGGCTGACATAATGGCAGAAGGAGAAAGATGGTGTTTCAACATGCTGTCCTGATACACCAACAAAAGAGTTACTCCTTGAAAGTAAAGTCCTGAGAGGGTAGGCAAGGAACAAGCATGGAGAAACCAGGTAAACTCTCGACTGGAGGTACACTGCTGCTGTAATATTTAAACAACAGCACTTCTCAGCAAATGAAGTGGCAGACATTCCACGGTATTTCCTTTCCATCAGCCCCTTTCTCTTTCAAAGAGGCAGAAAAGTGATGGTGGGGTGTATAGGGAGCTCAGAACATCTCTAAGTTATACCCCAGCTGCCACTTTTGTAAATTTCAGGCATGTGAAGCCTAAACCTTTACAGGCACCCCCCCTGCTCAACTGAAGCTCAGTTACCAAAACTGGTTCAAGAGCTAATCCAAACCTTAGCAAGTACCCCACACAGCTCAACTAAAACTCTGCTGTTCAAACTGGCTCAGGAGCTATTCCAACGACTAGACCAGGAGCTGCATGGTTGTCAACCATCCACTGGAGACACAGAATACTGAGTATTCTAAGGGAGCATGATGCCCTTGAGGGGTGAATCTCAGAGAACTACTTTATTTCTGTCTCCATCTGCTGGTTGACAGACATAACCCACAGGTTCTGGACTGGTCTGGTAGTACGGACACTAAGGAAAAGACTGATCACTGAAACACCAAATAACCACCCATAATACAAATACACACGTCTATATTCTCTATTAAAATATAACTTAAAAACAAATACCCTGAATTTTAATGTGTATGGTAAACTAACCCAGGCCTGGTGTGTGTTCAAGGGACACCGTACCATATGTATTTCCACCAATGCTGTTTGTTGGAAGGGCGTGTTTCCCATTCTGTGTCACTGCTCGAACAGGAAGCTGGTGCTGCCCTAAAGTTACAGGTGTGGTTGACTGAAGAATGGTGACTGCTTGCCCAGGTACCCCTTGCGACATCTGGCTGGCTACTGTTTGGATGACTCGACTGGCAGTGGGAATGGTGGCAAATGCAATGGTTGGCTTTTCCTCCATACCTGGCACTAAAAATAAAATAAAAAAAGAGAAAAGAAGCAAAGAAATTATTTCTCACTTCAGGAATCTCGAAAATAATAAATAGAAAAATATAAAATAAGTATTATCATTTTTGTATTAATTATTATTATAACCCATGTTATTACCTGTCTTTTATTCATAAATTAAATTGAGTTTATACTTGCTTTCATGTATAATTGCACATAAAGTCTCCTATGGATTAATCCTGCAAATCCTTTATATACTCATGTAACATCATGTGTTTGTATATATAAATGTATGTTTATATGACCCAAACGCTTTATCAAATACATAATTTTAATTTTATTGATTTTATTATTTCACATATTCAATACTTTTACTTATCCATAATGTCTTTAATTATAATTTTGTATGTCACACTATCAGGCTTATTTTCAAAAGAGGACACCCATCTTTCGACACAAATTGGGAGATGGGCGTCCTTCTCACAAGGTCGCCCAAATCGGCATAATCGAAAGCCGATTTTGGGCGTCTTCAACTGCTTTCCGTCGCGGGGACAACCAAAGTTCACTGGGGCGTGTCGGAAGCGTAGTGAAGGCGGGACTGGGGCGTGCCTAACACATGGGCGTCCTCGACCGATAATGGAAAAAAAAGGGCGTCCCTGACGAGCATTTGGCCGACTTCACTTGGTCCACTTTTTTTTTACGACCAAGCCTCAAAAAGGTGCCCGAACTGACCAGATGACCACCGGAGGGAATCGGGGATGACCTCCCCTTACTCCCCCCCGTGGTCACCAACCCCCTTCCCATCCTAAAAAAAAAATTTTTTTAATATTTTTTGCCACCCTCAAATGTCATACCCAGCTCCATGACAGCAGTATGCGGTCCCTGGAGCAGTTTTAGTGGGTGCAGTGCACTTCAGGCTGGCGGACCCAGGCCCACCCCCCCCCCCCCCCCCGTTACACTTGCTGGTAAATGTAAGCCCTTCAAAACCCACCAGAAACCCACTGTACCCACATGTAGGTGCCCCCCTTCACCCCTTAGGGCTATGGTAGTGGTGTACAGTTGTGGGGAGTGGGTTTTGGGGGGCTCAGCACACAAGGTAAGGGAGTTATGTTCCTGGGAGCAATTTCTGAAGTCCACTGCAGTGCCCCCTAAGGGTGCCCGGTTGGTGTCCTGGCATGTCAGGGGGACCAGAGTGCACTACGAATGCTGGCTCCTCCCACGACCAAATGGCTTGGATTTGGTCGTTTTCTGAGATGGGCTTCCTCGGTTTCCATTATGGCAGAAAATCGGGGACGACCATCTCTAAGGTTGACCTAAATTTCGTGATTTGGTGTCCCCAACCGTACTATCGAAACAAAAGATGGACGCCCATCTTGTTTCGATAATACGGGTTTCCCCGCCCCCTCGCCGGGACGTCTTACGAGGACGTCCTCAAGAAAACTTGGGCGCCCCTTTCGATTATGCCCCTCCAAGCGTTTTTACTATGCTTATGACTCATATGTTTTATCATATATTTAAACATTTAATTTCATAAATGTATATAATTTATTTATGCAATCATTTTAGATTATACACAATATATGTTCATGTCTGTTTTTATGTAGATTTACCAAGATCCCTTAGGCAGGCCTTCAGGCCGAAACACAGCCGTGTCGGTCGGTTTTTAAGTATCTCAATAAAGACTTCTTTGTTATCCTCCTTGGATTTTCCTCACTGTCTCTTTTTTTACAGTTTAGTATGAAGAGCACTTCATAAATTAAGATGGAATTCCTTATGGACAGCCAAGGTATCTGCTGCCATTGCCCTGCTTGAAGCTGCTGAAATCTGAAAAGACTTCTAACCCAACCCCAGCAAATGTAGTATATTTCAGGGGTAATGCTATTATAAGCTAAAATTTGTTTAAGGAGTTTTTCAATTCATGTGTTTAATTGTAATTATCCTATATAATAATTCTCACCTCCAACGTTCTGAAGCTGCCTGGGACCGTGGCTTCCGCCGGAGGTGGTCTGCTTCATGCAGTAGATGACACTGACGTCACTGGCATGGAAGCCTTGAAGAGCTAGCAGGCTCAGCGAGTCTGCTGCCTTCCCTTCTCTTCACTCTGAGCTGCGACTCTGGTCCCGCCCTTGCGGAAACAGGAAATGAGGGCGGGACCAGAGTCACAGCTCAGAGCGAAAAGAAGGGAAAGCAGCAGACTCGCTGAGCCTGCTCGCTCTTCAATGCTGCCGCCGGGACCCCGGTAAGAGAGGGGGAGAGGGGGTTTGGCGATTTTGGAGGGGGGGCAATGTGCATGTTGGAGGGGGGGAGGGAGGGGGGCTGGAACTCGGAGGGAGGACTGGAACTCGGAAGGAGGACAGAGTGAAGGACAGTGACAGAGGGAGGGAGGAAGCCATGGAAATCGGAGGGGAGGAAAGGGGGCCATGGGACTTGGAGGGGACACAGGGAGAGAGCGAGGGACAGAGCGGGGGGGGGGAGGAAAACCTTGCTAGCGCCCGTTTCCTTTCATACAGAAACGGGCCTTTTTTTTACTAGTTAAAACATAAAACGCCCCTTCACACGTTAAGGCAGGAAGATTAATCATGTCTCTCAAAGCAGTCTTCTTTTTTTTTTTTTGGCCGGGGGGGTGGGGGGGGTGGGGTTTAAATCTTTTATTCCGTGGAAACAGACTGAGCCATGCATCTTCAAAAGTCAAGGGACAACAGAAACAGCATATGAAAGCATTTAAACATACTAACAGCTTCTTAATAGGATACTTCATTAAACAAATTTGTTTCCTTTTGATGACCATAGGTCTTCTTGTGACAAATGCTTTAATTTACAATTGTGCGCAAAAGCTTAGCTACTCCTTGTCAAATGTTTCAATGAATCCTAAAGTAAACAGACGCTGCCACATCCTCTATATGGTATAAAGTTGAACCCAATATCTTGGATACGTCAACAACAACCTGACACACACCTCTAAATAATACACAATGTACTTACACTCGAAAGAAGGCAAAAGAAATCAATGTTATTGTCAAGAAAAAATATTTATTCTACCTCTTGTCTCCCCGAAGCCATCAACCACTGTTCCTCGAGTTTCATGGGCACTTCCTGTGTATTTGGATTGGCAATTATGTATCCATTAGAGCTGGCAGAACTGGTCACTACCCTGACCATGGTGACCGTGGGAGCCTGTTGCATAACATGGATTGCATGTCCAGAGGGTTGCTGGGGTGTGACTATTGAGGTTGGCATATAGGCCACTGGCTTAGCCATTAGACTGGATTGGCGAGGAGGAACTGCCATTATTACAGGCTGGGCACTAACAGGAGACCCTGAAAAACAAACCATTATTGGCATTAGTATCCTTTAACTCAAAGTTAGAATTAAAATTTATTACATCAACTTTTCAGTTCTGGAAATCACAGTTGGTTTACCCTGAAATCGATTTAGCAGTCTGAACTTTGTCTGCAGTGACCACTGACCTGCATGCATAATGGACCACTCGGTGCAGCCCTTTAGAATTTATCTGCACTATTATGTCTGCCTTGGTCTAAAGCCACTGATCCCTTTGAAGACTAAGAGAATTCAAGCTAGATCAGAATATATTTTGTAGATGTTTAACAACAAAACAAAACTTGAATCAGAAAAAGGTTCTTCATACTGTGCATCTCATAGCAATTGCATATAAATAGTTTCAAGAAAGCAATTATTTTGTCTGGAGTTCTGCAGGATATTGTTAACATTAAGAGCAGGGGACTTCTGGGTGGGAGAACGGCCAGGCCTCTAAAGCAGATATGTTTTACCTTGTCGTTGGAAGAATGCTCAAACAATGTAAGATAAAAGCTACTAAAACTAAAGGAATACAAGCTGCCAAAGCACATATAGTAACATAGTAGATGACGGCAGAAAAAGACCTGCACGGTCCATCCAGTCTGCCCACAAGATAACTCATATTTGCTGCTTTTGTGTATACCCTACTTTGATTTGTACCTGTGCTCTTCAGGGCACAGACCGTATAAGTCTGCCCAGCACTATCCCCGCCTCCCAACCACCAGCCCCAACTCCCAAAAACCGGCTCTGGCACAGGCACATACCGTATAAGTCTGCCCAGCACTATCCTCACCTCCCAACCACCAGCCCTGCCTCCCAACCACCGGCTCTGGCACAGACCGTATAAGTCTGTCCAGCACTATCCCCGACTCCCAACCACCAGCCCCGCCTCCCGATCTTGACTAAGCTCCTGAGGATCCATTCCTTCGGCACAGGATTCCTTTATGCTTATCCCACGCATGTTTGAATTCCGTTACCGTTTTCATTTCCACCACCTCCCGCGGGAGGGCATTCCAAGCATCCACTACTCTCTCCGTGAAAAAATACTTCCTGACATTTTTCTTGAGTCTGCCCCCCTATGAAGGGTAAAGATGCTCTGGAGGGTGAGGCCTTTGTGTGGCTGGGGTCTGCCAAAGGAAAATGAAGGCCTATGTTACCAGACAGCAATATAGAACCACTTTAGAAAGAAATCAAACCCCAAACTGGAGATTTTACAAATTGTGGTCAGCAAGTTTGAAGAAAAATTCAAACTGCTGACTGCCCAAGTAGAAGAGGCAGGCGGCCACATTAGTGAGCTTGAAGACAGGCAAAAGTCAAAGATCTAATGTTTGCAAAAGCAGTTCAATATCATGAGAGAGAAACTCAAGGATCAAGAGAACAGGAATATGGGCTTGAATATTAGGATTTATGGGATCCCAGAGGGGAGGAAGGATTGGATGTCAAAGTATGTTTGTGAGTTACTACAGACTTGCTGTATCTCTTTACAAAACAGGGATTGCTCACACAGAACTCACCCAAACCCAGCTAAAGTGAAACAGTATCCATCAGTAGTCATTGCCAAGCTGCTATAATGTGAAGAGATGGAATATGTGGTAAGAATCCAGGAAACTAAGCTATGTGACACTTAACCAGCAGAAAATCTCGATCTTTGCAGACCTTTGTACGGAGACCACACACAAATGGAAAAAGTTCATACAAAAACAAAAAGAAGACAGGGGTAGACCAATGTGATTCCAATGCAAGTGGGTTATTGATGAGTAATTGCTAAAAGTGACTCGACATAGCCCTGCATTTTGGCACCCAATGTGCCTGCCTCAGGAGTCACAAGTACATAAATGTTGCCACATTAGGACAGACTGAAGGTCCATCAAGCCGAGCATCCTGTTTCCAACAGTGGTCAATCCAGGTTACAAGTACCTGGCAAGATTCCAAAACAGTACAATATATTTTATGCTGCTTATCCTAGAATTAAGCAGTGGATTTTCCCCAAGTTAATTTTAATAATGGCTTATGGACTTTTCTTTTAGGAAGCTATCCAAACCTTTTTTAAACCCAGCTAAGCTAACCGCTTTTACCACATTCTCTGGCAACGAATTCCAGAGTTTAATTACACATTGAGTGAAGAAATATTTTCTCCTATTCATTTTAAATCTACTACTTTGTAGCTTCATTGCATGCTCCCTAGTCCTAGTATTTTTGGAAAGAGTAGACAAGTGATTCACATCTATCCATTCCACTCCACTCATTTTATAGATCTCTATCATAACTCCCTTCGGCTGTGTTTCTCCAAGCTGAAGAGTCCTAGCCTCGTTAGCCTTTCCTCATAGGGAAGTTGTCCCATCCCCTTTATCATTTTCGTCTAATTCCACTATATCTTTTTTGAGATACGGTGCCCAGAATTGAACACAATATTCGAGGTGCAGTCGCACCATGGAGCGATACAAAGGCATTATAACATCCTCATTTTTGTTTTCCATTCCTTTCCTAATAATACCTAACATTCTATTTGCTCTCTCTCACCGAACACTGAGCAGAGGGTTTCAACGCATCATCAACAATGACAACTAGATCCCTTTCCTGGTTGGTGACTCCTAATGTGGAACGTTGCATCACATAACTATACATAGTAAGTTACAGCAGATAAAGACCTGAATGGTCCATCCAGCCTGCCCAACAGTTTGGGTTCCTCTTTATCACATGCATCACTTTACACTTGCTCACAATAAACGTCATTTGCCATTTAGATGCCCAGTCTCATAAGGCCACCCTTGTAATTTTTCACAATCTTCTTGTGATTTAACAACTTTGAATAACTGTGTTGTCAGCAAACTTAATTACCTCACTAGTTACTCCCATCTGTAGATCATTTATAAATATGTTAAAAAGCAGCAGTTCCAGCACAGACCCCTGGGGAACCCCACTATCTACCCTTCTCCATTGAGAATACTGATCATTTAACCCAACTCTCTGTTTTCTATCTTAACCAGTTTTTAATCCACAACAGAACACTACCTCCTATCCCATGATTCTCCAATTTTCTCTGGAGACTTTCATGAAGTACTTTTGTCAAATGCCTTTTGAAAATTCAGATACACAATATTGAGCAGCTCACCTTTATCCACGCTTGTTCACCCCTTCAAAGAAATGTAATAGATTGGTAAGGCAAGATTTCCCTTCACTAAATCCATGTTGGCTTTGTCTCATTAATCCACGGATTTGAATATGCTCTGTAATTTTGTTCTTTATAACAGCCTCTACCATTTTGCCCGGTTTTGATGTCAGGCTTACCCGGTCTATAATTTCCCGGATCACCACTTGGATCTATTTCAAAATCGGCATTAAAGTGGCCACCCTCCAATCTTCCGGTACCATGCTTGATTTTAAAGATACATTACATATTATTAACAATAGTTCTGCAAGTTCATTTTTCAATTCTATCAGTACTCGGGAATGAATACCATTCAGTCCAGGCAATTTTCTACTCTTCAAATGTCAAACTGCACCATTACATCTTCCATGTTTAGAGATTTCATTCAGTTTCTCTGACTCATCAGCTTTGAATACCATTTCTGGCACTGGTATCTCTCCCAAATTTTCCTCGGTGACCGAAGCAAAGAATTCATTTAATCTCTCCACTATGGCTTTGTCTTCCCTGGGTGCCCCTTTTACCCCTCGGTCATCTAGCAGTGTGATTCTTTTGCCGGTTTCTTGCTTTTAATATACATAAAAAAGTAATTACTATGTGAGTTTGACTCCAACACAATCTTTTTTTCCAAAAAGTCCCTCTTTGCCTTCCTTATCACCGCTTTCCATTTGACTTGCCATTCCTTATGCTGTTTCTCATTTTCAGTCAGATCCTTCTTCCATTTTCTGAAGGATTTTCTTTTCGCTCTAATAGCTTCCTTCACCTCACTTTTTAACCATGCCGGCTGTCGTTTGGTCTTCCTCCCTCCTTTTTTAATACACGGAATATATTTGGCCTGGGCTTCCAGGATGGTATTTTTGAACAGCATCCACGCCTGATGTAAAGTTTTGACCTTTGCAGCCGCTCCTCTAATTTTTTTTCACCATTCTTCTCATTTTATCATAGTCTCCTTTTTTAAAGTTAAATGCTAACGTATTGGATAGCCTGTGTATACTTACTCCAAAGCAAAAATCAAATCTGATCATATTATGATCACTGTTATCAAGTGGCCCCATCATTACCTCCTGCACCAGATCATGTGATCCACTAAGGACTAGATCTAGAATTTTTCCTTCTCCTGTCTGCTCCTGTACCAGCTGCTCCATAAAGCAATCCTTGATTTCATCAAGGAATTTCACCTCCCTAGCATGCCTTGATGTTACATTTACCCAGTCAATATCGGGGTAATTGAAATCACCCATTATTATTGTATTTCCCAGTTTGTTAGCCTCCCTAATTTCTGATAACATTTCTACATCCATCTGTTCATCCTGGCCAGGTGGATGGTAGTACACTTCTATCACTATCCTTTTCCCCTTAACACATGGAATTTCAATCCATAGGGATTCCAAGATGTGTTTTGTCTCCTGCAGAATTTTCAATCTATTTGATTCAAGGACTTCCTTAACCTACAATGCTACCCCTCCACCAATTTGATCCACCTATCACTACGATATAATTTGTACCCTGCTATGACATCGTCCCACTGGTTATCCTCCTACCATCAGATCTCAGAGATGCCTATTATATCTAATTTTAGTAAAATATTCTAACTCTCCCATCTTATTTGTTAAGCTTCTGGCATTCGCATATAGACATTTCAAACTATGTTTGTTGTTCCAATTTACATCTTGCATAGTAGTTGACAGTGAATTTGCAGTCTTTTTCTTTAAAGACATTTAGAGGCTCATTTTCAAAGCACATAGACTTACAAAGTTACACAGGTTACTACGGAGCTTTGTAAGTCTATGCGCTTTGAAAATGAGCACTCTGGTCTACTATGGTCTCTACTGCAACCTCACTATCAGGACACCCTATCTTCCCTGTTTTGGTGATATCTTTGAAAGATACCTTGTTCCGAACCATGCACTTTTGAATGACTGTCGGTCTTCCCCCAGTTTCTAGTTTAAAAGTTGCTCTATCTCCTTTTTAAGTGCCGATGCCATTAGCTTGGTCCCACCCTGGTTGAGGTGGAGCCCATCATTTTGGAACAGGCTCTCTCTTCCCAGAAAGTTGCCCAGTTCCTTACAAATCTAAAACCCTCATCCCTGCACCATCACCTCATCCACGCATTGAGATTTTGGAGCTCTGCCTGCCTCTTGGACCCTGCGTGTGAACGGGGGAGCACTTCTGAAAATGCTACCCTAGAGGTTCTGGATTTGAGCTTTCTACGAGCCTAAATTTGGCTTCCAGAACCTCCCTCCCACATTTTATGTCATTGGTACCCACATGAACCAAGACAGCCGGCTTCTCCCCAGCACTAAAATCCTATCTAGGTGATGCGTGAGGTCCGCCACCTTTGCACCAGGCAAGCTAGTGATCAGGCAATCCTCACATCCACAAGTCACCCAGTTATCTACATGCCTAAAAATCAAATCACCAACTACAACAGCCATCCTAACCCCTCCCCTCCTGGAGAGACAGCCTCGATGCAAGAGAATATTGCATCCCCTGGTAGGCTGGTCCTGTCTATAGAACTACTTCCAGCTTCACCAAGGTGATGCTCTCCTTTTACAAGACCTCCCTCCTCCACGGCAGCATAGGGGCTGCCAAACTGGAGGTGGGACTTCTCTACAATGTCCCTGTAGACCTCCTCTATGTACTTTCTCTCTCTCTCTCAGCTCCTCCGCTATTCTAACCTCAACAGAACAGACTCATTCTGACAGCTAGGAGCTCTTTGCATCAAGCACACAAATATAACCTCTCACCAACTGGGCACAAAAGACTGGATAGCACACTCTTGCTGCTGGACTGCTGTCTGCATCTTAGTAATATAGAGTTGTTTAATTAAAACTTCTTAAGATACTAGGGATATCATATAATAAAGAACCTTAAGATTATATGGTATAATATGTAATTTATTTAGTGTTTGCTTCTCAGAAACTAATTAAATGTAATTAAAACTCTAATGCAAATTATCCTCTTGTTGTCCTAATTAGAATAATTGACTGTAAATGAAGAGTTGAGCTAGGGGTGGGTGGGAATTAGGACTCAACTTGGCCCTTCTAGATTCTTAACGCTGTCTTAACGTTGTGGCAGAAAATCCAGGTTTTAAACTATGGGGGAAAAGGTATGAAGACTAGTTAATAAAGTCTGCTTTTTTTTTTTTTTCTGTGTTTATCAATAACCTACAATTCCTCTTTTAAACCCAATCTTTAAGTTAAAAAGCACACAGCAAAATAATGTCACCCATAGAAATGTCATCTTCTCTCTGAACTTCTCCAAAGTCAAGCATATATTTTTCAGCAACAAATGATGAACAAGGGACAATAAGAATGTGTCCACTAAAACAACATCAAAGGTACTGACGGATTGACCTTAGGTAAATAGAGTGTCAAAGCATGCCCTCATCCAATCTGGGTCAACAGAAACAAAAAGCAGGGTGGACTTTCTATGGGCTTTAGTCCACTTAGGATAGAAGGCCAAGGCTTTCTTGCAGTCCAAAGAAAACAGTGCACTTTCACCATTATGGGCATGCAGTTTTGGAATAAAAGCTGGAAAAACTATTGACTAGGTAAGGTGAAATTCTGACATAACTTTAGGAAGGATCTTTGGATGAGTGCACAGAATCACCCTATTGTAAAACAGTGCAAAGTGGATCAGTGACTAGGGCTTGGAGCTCACCAATCCTGCATGCTGAAATAATAAGACCTTCCAGGTCGGGTAGTTCAAGTGACAGCTAGATAAGAACACTGAGGTCCCATGACACTGTGCAAGGCTTGATGACTTTCTCCATGAGGAATGATTCAATATGGAAGCAGACACTCCTGTTGCAATGAAGTGTCCATCCATACGCATCAACCCCCCTCCATCAAAATACCCCTCAATCAATGCTTTCTCTAGAACCTGCAAACTATGAACACCAGGACCATAGATCAGTCCAACTCCAAAGCCTGAGAGCAAAACTCAAATCCACCCCGAATATCCATCACAATTGCTGTAAGCTTCCCTCTCAGAATGCCTGTATTTCAATTTTAGACCACCTCGAATCATTCTCAAGGTTCTCCACTAAAGCTCAATTCTCTCAGGGCCCCTGCAGTGAGTCAGCCTGCAACTGTATCTTTTTAAACCTAGATATGCTAACCACTTACCACATCCTCCGGCAAGTTTCAGAGCTTGACTATTCTTTGAGTGAAAAAATATTTCCTCGTATCTGTTTTAAAAGTATTTCCACGTAATTTCATCAAATGTCCCTGGTCTTTGTACTTTTTGAAAATATGGAAATTGATTCACTTTACCTGTTTTACACCACTCAGGATTTTGTACACCTCAATCATATTATTCCTCAGCCGTCTCTTTTCCAATATGAAAAGCCCTTTAGCCTTTTGTCATATGGGAGCAGTTCTATCCCTTTTATCATTTTGGTCGCTCTTTGAACCTTTTTCTAATTCCACTGTATCTTTTTTTAGATAAAGCGACGAGAATTGAACGCAAACTTCAAATTTCCTCCACCCACACACTTCTGCCACTTTTTATTATGCAATTTTAATCATACATTCCAAGTATACGTTGTAGAGAAATAGGGCAACATATCAAAATCTAAACAGGAAAAAAAGTGTAATAGAGCATAAACTTAATCAAAGAAATCATCCCAAAAATCTACAATATTAGGATATCAAGATTACAGCATAGGGAGATTAACAGAAGGCAAATTAAAAAAAAATGGAATAAGCCCACGTTAAATCAAAGATTCAGTACATATATTACTCTAGAGGACCAAAATCTGTAACAAGAGGTAGGCTGCTGCCCAAAGATAACCTCATAGTTACTAAAAAAGGTCAAAAGCTGCATCGGGGAAAACGTATTTATGCAAATGAAGGGTAACCAAGCATTTATACAAAAACTGTAGAAAAAAAGCATCCCGCAGCTGTTCCATTCCTGGCTTTAACAAAAATTGTCTCTTCCTCTTCTGAGTTTCCTTTGAATCATCTAGGAACACCCCAAATTTCATAGTTAGAAATAACTTCTAGCAATGTTGGAAATAAATCTTCAGAGCCATATCCCTTTCCAAAACTGATTCACTAATGTAGCAGCGATACTATCTATATCAAATCCAGCCAGTGTTTGCAAAGATCCCCCAACATCCAGAATTTGATCAGATTCCAAATTAGGCCTTTTTGTATCTAGACTCTCAAATTGCAAATACAACGCTGATATACGAGAAAAGTCTCTCAGATGAAATATCCAACACCTCTTTCAAATATTTCTGCAACATGTCTTTTGGTGTAACTTTTGCAACACACAGAAAATTCAAGAATCAGAAAAATTCCTACTCCTTGTATTATTTTCCAAGCTTTCAACTTTAGTTCTCCAATTCCCAAGATCTAAACTGTATCTGTTTAAAGGGATCGGTTTCTTGATTCATCCACCAGGCCAACAGTTTGTGGTATCAGAATGGTGATCCAAATTATTTCAAAGAGCAGTAATCTCTCACGATAAATCATTCACAAAGCCACTTCAATCACTTTCACTCCCCCTGGACTTAGGCATGACATCATGCTCCACTGAATCATCAGGATCTCCTACGCTCCAAGCTACTCCCAGCAGGGCTATAGATCCCTCCCATCTAAGTCTCTGCTCATGTCACATAAGAATCTATGGGAACTGAGGCTAGATTTCTCCCTGGTTTCCTGCTTTTCCACTTGCCCATAGCAGGTAAAACTTCCAGAAGGCTGATCCCACTTCTCTACGGATACCGACCATGACCTTCCTTGGTGCCTGGCCAAATTATCACGATGTGTTTTCAGACGTCCGCAATCCACTTTTTAAGGTCCTCTTTTCATGATCACGCTTGCACTGCCTACTTCAGACTGCGATTCAGATGTCTCCAAAGAATGCAGCACTACCAGTTCCCAACTGCTTTTGCTGCTCACTTTGGCCCACCTGTCATACACTGATCAGAATGCCTCGAGGGTCTTCTCTGGAGACATAGCTCCTATCCTGGAATGACAATGTCATAACAAAACTCTGTAAGCCACATTGAGCCTGCAAATAGGTGGGAAAATGTGGGATACAAATGCAATAAATAAAATAAATAATGATTGGATTCCAGGCAGAAACTGGGTCTCAAGCCAATTTCTCCTTTTCTAAGGGAGGGTTTTGTTAAACCATTCACATGGTGTTCTCTTACACAGCAGCCATTTCCCCTCTCCAGTAGTTTTCTGTTTCAATATCTTCCTTCCAGTGACAAATTTGAATGCACTGTTATTACTATTGCCTAGCAGTCCAATCACCATGTCTTGTGTATCAATTTAAAACAGCCTATAGTCAATCTAATATAAAACAGATAAAATGTATTTTATATTTTATACTTGTGAATTGTCTTGTAAACCCCCCTCATAAGCTAATCGGAAGAGAGTTTTACAAGCAACTGTGAAGACAGGGTTTGGGGTGTAGATGTACAAATTATCTCATACTTAAAGTAGTTCAATCAAGGCCTAAATTTCCAAAAATTTCCCAAAGCGCCCCCTCCCCAATTCCTAATGGCATCCTATCTCGGAAATGGAGGAAGACATGAAGGTCCCTATTCAGAGAATTCTCTTCCCTCTTTCCCAGTGCAACAGTGCCACTACATACCATTCTTCCAGTCTGAACAATGTTAATACCAAGAGCAGTATTTTCCTGTGAAGTCAGAAGAGACTTGTGGTATCGAAACAGTTAGTGAAAATATTTACCAAAGTTGAATTCCAGGCAGCTCTGACTGAATTTAAGCCCTATGGTCTACCACCATTCCACCATATTTCTCTTGCAAAATGAAGGATATTTACCAGGTGCACTCTGAGAATACCGATACTCTGGGACAGATGCTAACTTTGATCCAAAATCATGGTCATGCTGAACAGGTGAGCCTTCACGGGACAGGCACTCAGGTGTCTGTAAGCCACTAGAATGAGGGGACATCAGACCTGGAGTGGTGAGGCAGGAGCACTCCTGAAATGCACAAAAATATACAGTATGAACATTTCACAAAAAAAAGCATGCTAAATACATATATACTCAGGAATAATTTCACCCAATATATCACTGGCCTTTTGTAAAAACAATTCAGAGGAGGGTGGTGGAAAGAAAGGATTACCAGTACTAGGACAGGGATGGTGGAAGGGAGAGTGGCAACAGTAAAAGGAGAGCTTTCCCAGATAGGTTTTGTTCCCTTATTCCTGCCTCCCAAACAGGACTCAGCTCTGATCAGGAAAGAGCTGCAGAGCCTGTGGGGCTCTCAATAAATTTTCAGGATACCCACAATGAACATATAAGAGATAAATTGCATGCAATGGAGGCAAATTCAGCTTGTGCAAATTCATTAGAGAACTCCTGGAAACTTAACTAGCTAGATGTATCCTGAGGGCTGAATTGAGAACCCCTAACCTAGAACCATAGCTGTCAAAAGGCGGAAAACAGGGACTACCGTGAAAAGTGTCAAGGAAGCAGATCATTACTGCTAGCCTGGACCCAAGAGTTCAGGGGAACTGGAGAAGTTGTAAGCTTTCCCCAGGATGAGAACGCCACTGCCACGCCACCTAATACTGAGTGAGCAGCTCAGTGGTACAGGACTGGAGCCATTTTGACGGGTAAAACTCATAGGGAGCTAACACAGCTGTGAGCCAGGAAAAAGGTGTATCCAAGTGTGGAGGACAGAGGGAGAGAGATTTGTTCAAGGTGAATTGGTAATGCATCAGATTTGTGCAGAAGATTTGCATATTTGCACTACCATTGAAGAAATAGTAGTGTTGACATGTCTTCCAGGAAGGCATTGTACCAAATTAACTTGTCCTAATGTTAGACAGCTAAGTTTCTGTTATACATCACTGTAGCCCAGATGCCCAAAACTCCAGTGCTGTTCCGAACAGCTCCATAAAAATACCGCAGAACAGAGCAAAAGCACTCCCTAATGTTCAACACTAATGAGATGCAAATATAGGCACGCTCATGGCACCGAGCATTAGGGAGTTTGTCAGGAGGATTGTGCTCGGCACATGTGCAGGAGTCCCGTGGTAAGCTCGACTCCTGTTCACACGCGCCTGGCAAAACACGAACCTAAAGCACATATTGGTGCCTGTTTTCTGTGGCCTAAATATAAGCTTTTTATTTATTTATTTTTAGCTTGGACACTTAACTGCAGGAAACAGATGCCAATGTGTGCTTTCACAGGCTTCCTTCTGCTTTCAAAAGCAATCACAACTGGCAGAATTTGAAGAAGGGATTTCTTATGATTCTAAAACCTCTTCTACCGTGTTTCCCCGAATATAAGACACTGTCTTATATAATTTTGCGCCCAAAAAGGCGCTAGGTCTTATTTTCAGGGATGTCTTAGTATTTCGGGGAAACACGGTTGGCCCGCCCACCTTCCCTCCGTCGCTCCTGCAACTACCGGTAACCCCCACCCGAGGTCACCCCCCCCCCAACCTGAGATGGCGCTCCACCCGAAGTCGCCGGACCCCACCCCCCTCCGTCGCTCCGAAACTACCTGAACTTAAGCCTCCTTTCACTTTCCTTCCAGTTCACAGCAAGCAGCAGGAGGGCAGGCCACTCCTTCCTTCCGTGTCCCGCCCTCGCCTGACGTAACGTAACGTCAGGCCAGGTGGAAGGAAGGAGAGGCCTGCCCTGCCCTGCTGCTCCTGCGAACTGGAAGGAAAGTGAAAGGAGGCTTAAGTTCAGGTTAGTTTCGGAGCGACGGAGGGGGTGGGGTCCGGCGACTTCGGGTGGGGCGCCATCTCGGGTGGGGGGCGACCTCGGGTGGGGGTTAGTTTCGGAGCGACGGAGTGGAGGCCCGGCGATCTCGGGGGGGGGGCACCCTACTTACCGGTAAAAGAAAAACTTTGCTAGGCCTTACTTTCGGGGAGGCCTTATATTTTCCAAGGGCACCAAAAACCTCGGTAGGTCTTATTTGGGGATACCCTATTTTCAGGGAACACGGTAGAGTTATTTTTTGCAGCAGTAAGGCAGTTTTGTTTTGGGTGGGAACACAAAATGATCTAATTTCCATGAGTTTGACTATATTAGCACGCTACTTGC
Source organism: Microcaecilia unicolor (assembly GCF_901765095.1). Classification (NCBI taxonomy): domain Eukaryota; kingdom Metazoa; phylum Chordata; class Amphibia; order Gymnophiona; family Siphonopidae; genus Microcaecilia; species Microcaecilia unicolor. The sequence goes on from NC_044038.1 coordinate 13,450,976, forward strand.
GCTGTTCGTCTGTGCGCTCGTTTGTTCCTGTGCTCCCGGCCTCTGAACAATCTG